>NW_020455558.1:545330-567101 GCF_003342845.1 Nothoprocta perdicaria
CAGAGCTGAGGAGAGGGGCAGAATCACCTCCCTTGACCTGCTGGCAACACTCCTCCTGATGCAGGCCAGGATCCCATTGGCCTTCTTGGCCACGAGGGCACACTGCTCACTCATGGTTAACTTAGYGTCARYYASGACTCCCWRGTCCCTCTCCGTGGAGGTGCTTTCCAGCAGGTCGACCCCTAATCTGTACTGAGTTATGCCAAATGAACTTACTTTTGGCAGATTCTTCATAGGATCTGCCTTTGTTGTACCCTAAAGTTTCTGCTACAGCTATAAACAATGGCAGTTTTTGTATCTTAAACCTTTAAGATGTTTCATGCTCCTGAGAGGTCCAGCTGGTCTTGTTTAGCCTGCTATTGATCCCATTTTTACTGATTGCAATGGAAAATGTGCTCTACTTTGGGAAATAAAAGCTATGACAGGGGAAGGAGACAGACCCTCCAGTCTGGAGACAGGTTAGGCTTATAGCCTGTCATATAGCTGTAATTCCAAATAAAGTACTTCAGTGCCTTCAATTCCCACCAGGTCAGACTACAAGACAGTGGGCAGCAGCTAATCCTGTGAAGAAGTTGTTTCAGGGGAAGGTAGAGGACTACTTTCAAGTTCAGGTTGCCTGTATAGGGCTTCGTGTAGTCTAGGAACCTGTGTGATGCAGGTTTGGGTGGTCAGTATTTTTGCATTCTTGCTGAGTTGCATTTCTGCCATACTCATGGGAAGCGGGAAACCCCTCTTTCTTCCTTGAAATGGAGTATTGAGGGGACAGCAGGACTGAAGTGATTTGGCACTGTGGCCAAGCAGAAATTGAACTGGGTCCGTGTGGAGTGAAGAGCAGGCTGTTGTGTGCAAGCAGATACATTATTTTGCTGCTTTGCTGTCCTAAGGGTTAATGATTCCCAGTAGCATGGCTTCTTCCCTACCCCAGGAGGCCTTCCCAGCTGTGTGGGCTTCAGCAGCTAGCAGCAATCAGGCATGGTTCTTAAGTCTGCATTTATATCCATGTTAGCACTGGGCAAAATCCTCCTGAAGATTGTACTGCAGTAGAGCTCAGAAAGGAGGCCTTCTCTATGCCTATGGATCACGGTCAGGATAGAAGTGCTTTCCCTTTTCCGGCTCTCGAGTTGGGAATTTGTCTTGTTACTAAATGTCTGAGGGGTAATACCGACCTTGCTTTGCAGTAGCAGTAAGTTTACTTTAATGATAAAGATATTATTCGATTATCCTGAGCTTTTTTTCAGAGAAAGATATAGTCCTTAGCTCAAGGTTGGTGCCTTCCAAACACATCAACAAAACCAGTCAGGTTTTCTTTACGAAAGCCTGTGCTCGTGAAGCATGCCTGCAAAGTCTGCAAGACTCTTAGCTCTGGATTAATTTCTGGAGGTGCTGTCCATTTTTTAGTACAACTAGGTACATTAGCAGTTTACTTAACATTATATATGGCTGTGACACCAACTAAGTCTGATCTACAGAAGCAGCCTTTGCTAAATATTCCCTTTTGCCGTATGGATACTCAAACAAGTAGGAACTATAATTATGGGAAATGCTGTGAGAGAAATAGCTGGCTCTGGTCAGGCAGCTCTGGTAAGCTGTATTGCCCCTTCCCTGTGGTGGAAGGTTGTGCCCAGCATGGCTGGGTTCCCCGCAAAGTCGTAGCAGGGGTAGAAACCCCAAAGATGTCCCTATAAATGTGTGACGGTCGTAGCAGGGGTAGAAACCCCAAAGATGTCCCTATAAATGTGTGACGGTCAGGCTTACCAGGTGTGGCTATGTAGAAAGAGAACTGCTTCTAACAATATCCATCTCATTACAAAAGCTGTCTTTGAAAATATTTTTTTGGTTTAGCTAGCTTGATTTCTTCAGCAATTGTGTCTGATTTTTGTTTCTGTACTGATGATGATGTCTATTTACTTTTCTCGCACCTTCTTCCTTCTGGGATTTATTTTTAAGTTCTTTCTTAACAACTTTGAAGTCCCCTTTTCCTTCCAAATCGGAGCACCACATACCTGTTTTGCTTTGGTGTAACTGGTCCTTTCCGATCTCCTCCACCTCCCATTGATTTCCTTGAACTTCCTGTAGCACGGAACAGGAAGGCCGCTGTGGTCCTTTGAGTATTGACTGTGTGCTCTGGCTCATTGCACAGCTCCATGTTCCGCTTTTTTTCTAGGCTCAGACAGGAAAATAAACATGCACTAAGGAACCTCGTCCTGCAGAGATGTTAGAGGATGCTGGGATCGCTCATAATTCTTTATTCATCGCAGAGGAGGAGAGAGAGCTGGCTCGCTTACTGCGCTGGAGCTGCGAGCAGAAAAGCAATTGCCTCTGCTTTTGACCATAGATAAGGATAAACAGTGAAAATTGGGGTAAACTGGAACAGATTCATTTTGCTAGTATGCCCTGTGTAGGGCGTTGGTGGCTTTCATTTTTTGATAAGCAGTATTTCTGGTTTTTTTTAATTATTATTTTTAATTTCTATTTATTTATTTATTTATTTATTTATTTATTTATTTTTAAGACAGGTACCTGAGGGTGCCTTTTTGAAGTTAAAAATAACAGGAGCTTAGATTGGTCGGCATGGTTTGTAAATAGATTCACGTTGCTCTCTGTCAGTCTTTGTTCAGACTGAGATTTTATACCGGAATCCTGCCTCTGCATTGGAAGCAATGTTTGCCCTCAGGGCGAGAAATAAAGTAAAAGGAAAGGGATAGAGGGGAATGGAAAAGGAAGGAGGATTCTTGGCACCATTGAGCTGTGTCATGTAGCCGTGATTATAATTGGCATTTTCAGGGCAGTACTTCTAGCAGCCTGTTTTTTTCTTCTTTTTTTTATTTTTTTTCCCTCCTGCAAATGCTGCTGCTCAGCTGTGACCGGAGAGGAAGCAGAGAGGGATATGCTGCAAGAATACAACCCGTACTGCAGCAGGGAGCATAATGGAGATGAAAGTAATACCTGAGTAGGTTAAAAATGTATATTAATGACTCCTGAAAAACCTGCAATTTGACCACCTTTTTTTTATTTAGAGATGCGTGTGCTTGTGCACACACAGGTCAAGGAGGAACAAATTTGCCACTTTAACTATTACTATTTAAAATACAGTAATCCAAATCAAGGTGGTATTTCTGATTTTCCAGTCAATACAAAGTCCAGGATTTTAACAGGAATAATTTATGGAGTAGTGTTGAGTTCAGTAGAGTCAAAATTTTGTGACAGCTTCTGTTTTCCCTTAGGCTTTGTTAGGGTTAAATATAGTACCTATATATATCTAGACTTCTGTCCTCTATGACACTCCATGCAGTTATTTTTGTTCCTATGTAGTGAACTTTGCATGAGTCCCATGGTGATGGGTTCTCTTTTGATTATGCCATCTGTTTCAATGTAACAGTGAATCATGCATGTATGAATGTATGGCATAATTATTATTTTTTTTCTAAAAAAAGCTCGTGTTTTGGTTCTGCAAAGACAGAAGTAGTTAATAATGCAGTTGTGCAGGATAATTGCGAGTTACCCTCTAAAGCACTGATGAATTAATGCTTCAAATCCTGAAGGCCATGGAGTAAGATTGAAGATGCTACTGCAAAAGAGGTTTGGCAGTACTGTATGAGAATTGCTTTTGGCCCATCAAATACTGTTCAAACTGTTGCATCTACCTGGTGTGTTGGTGGGGTGTTATCCGTGATTCTAGGGCTGTATTTGTTTCATAGAACTTGAATATATGAACCAAGATCTGAAAGCATGCACGCTGCTTTACTGGGCATTCACAAGGCCTCTTCTGGAGACCACTATCAAAAAAGATAGCACGTAATCCACAGCAGGGAATCCACAGCAGAGTAATTACAATATTGGAGAATGGAGCTATGTCCACATAAAGAGTAGTGAGAAAAATAGCCTCTTTGCAAAGGGTAAGACAGGAAGGCCAGGGTTTCCATTTTGGCCAAAATGATTCAGATTAAAAGCGACCAAAATACTTTCCAGTGATAAGGACAATACAGCTTAGGGTGAGATGCCAAGATGCCAAGACCTCCAAGACAGGAGGTCTCTGAGAAAAGGATAGACAGTCATCTCTGCTCCTCTGAGCAAGCCGACTTGATCTCCTCTGCAGGAACAGATAAAATCATCCATTTTGGCCTTTTCCATCTGAGATGCTGCAGACAGAAAGCTTGTGTTAACTCTGTGTCTGGAGTGCATACTCTTTGTGGGAGGGATTTTTTTTGTTCTTTTTCACAAATAGTCTTTTTATTCAAACATCTACAGTTATAACCCCCTTCTTGGCAGCCTCTATGTCGTGGGCACCAGACAGGAATTTAAACTTAAGTAGTTCATGCTCTACAAGACTTCTTATTGATTAGCCTCACAATTTCATTGATATGCTTTATAAAATAAGGCCAATTTCTTACATATAGTCATGTGATAAATGCCTTATCTTACTTCCTAACAAAGCATCTGAAGTTGAAACCTCTCTCTCCACTTGGATGTGTTCTTACTTTTGTTGCCCTGGACTCCAGTCTTGCTGTTCCTCACTTGGCGTGTCCTTGTGTGTGTGTGTGTCAGAAGAAAGATTGCATCTTTCTTTTATTGGTATGGGACTCTTGCAATCATGTGCAGTCAGACATTTCACTGCTACACAAAGTTGGTAGCAATATCTGGCAAGGCATAGTCTATTTTGAAGGAGATCTAAAGTACAATTCTTAAGAGCCTGTAAAATAATGTATGAGGAGTGACTGAGGGAGCTGGGATTATTTAGTCTGGAGGAGACTCAGGGGAGACCTTATTGCTCTCTCAAACTACCAGAAAGGAGCTTGTAAGAAGCTGGGGGTTGGCCTCTTTTCTCAAAGTAACTACTGATAGGACAAGAGGAAATGATCTCAAGTTGCACCAGAGGAGGTTCAGGTTGGATATTAGGAAAAATTTCTACACATGAAGAGTGGTGATTGGAACTGGCTGCCTGCAGAAGTGGTGGAGACAGTGACCCTGCAGCGTTCAAGAAACATGTAGATGAGGTACTTAGGGGTATGGTTTAGGAGGCATAGTGGTGATGGGTTTACAGTTGGACTCGATCTTGAGGGTCGTTTCCAACCATAATGATTCTATGACTCCATGATTACTACTAAGATTAAGAATAAAGTGAGTCTTTAACTCGGCTGGAACTATATATTACTATCTTGATCTTGAAAATCCAATACAGAAGAAGTGAAGGCTATTCCTTGAGAATATCTTTCTTGTCATATATGCAGTTGTCAGTATTATTCTGTGCAGGTTCCCTGGGCAAACAGTCTACTTTCATGTTAACAAAAAGCCTTTTTTTCTTTAGTGTTTTATGAATTAAGTTTGGAGTTATAAGAGCTTTGAACAACTTTGTTACTTCTGGGCCAATTCCTGAAGGAGTGGTATCCATCTTAGCAACAGTGCGATCGGAATGTTTAAACTTAAAGTTACTACAAAGAGTGTGATTTTGTGTGTGTGTGTGTGTGTGTGGAAAGTACTACCATTATAAAATGCATGTGTTGATGTGTTGCAGCCCGGGCCTTTAATATCTGCATTAATATTTTATTGCCTATGTTGATATATTTTTAGGATGTAGTTATTTCTTCATTGACTCAATATATATACCACTCGAGTATATATCACTTAATGAAACGATGACTTTTTATGACTTAAAACACATTGGCCTTGCTCTTACCCTGTTAGGCTGCATATATTTTTGTTCAGGTTAATGGTATTTTGGGCGTAACTTTAAATACAAGACTGCAGTCTTGGATTTAACTTATTTGATCTTTTCATAGCAGAAGAAAGCTGTTTTTCTTTTAATTTCATTCCAGAAAGCAAGCTCAAAAACCACAAAATAAAATGGCTCTTCAGAAAGGAAAATGGCTAGTAAGTTTTAGTCTTAGGTGAGCATTTTTGAAAGCCAGAACTTATGAAAAAAATGGTATTACAATGGAACCTGTTATTTTGTCTTTATAGCTAGTTGTGTATTGCACAGTGAATAAGTAAAACAAAACTTGCAGGGGCATATTTTTGTCTGCACTGTGCATTTACCTGGCTCTTTATTCCATGTGAAGGCCCATCACTTACCTTCAAATCAGTAAGAAAAGCTCTTTGATTTCTGTGTTATTGCAAATTCCAGCTATATGGCTGTTCAAGAAATAGTTCAGCAGTTAAGCAGCTAAGATTGTCCAGGCAAGCTATACATACTATAAAAAAAGCAGAGGGTGTGGTTAGAATTTGGCCACTGGAAAAAAATGCTGCAATTTTACTTGGAAAAGGTCTTTGCCTCAAAATATTTTGTTTGTATGCACCGTATTTTTCCCATAAAGCTTTTTCATTTCAGGTGGGGAGGGGGAACACGCTGAGCTGTGTTATTTAGCATACAAAATATGTGCTAAGCAACCAGTAATCACTGGGTCTGTCTCTTTTTAATGTTGAAAAGCACAGTGGCAAAATAGATCTGACCTTCAGTACCAGACATGGCTATAAATACATACTTTCAGGAGCTGTGTATATTCATCTGCTTTTGTAAGCTTCCAAATACTATTTAGCATGAACTTTTTGCAAAGAAAAGTGGTTTCTCTTCTAACTATTTTTTAGGCTCTTCCCAATTTGAATGATGAAGCGTTGGTGAAGAGAACATCAGTGACACCTGGCTATCGGTCATCTCTGCATTGCCCCTGCGACACTGCATGCTGCCGTGCCACTGTGATTGATTGTCTGTATCCCACAGACTGAGCAACGAGTGTAAAAGAATTGCAGAACATGATGAGTCTGGGGCTATTACTGTTTTTTCCCTGTCTTGTTGGAAGGTTAAAAAAAATCCCTCAAAGCAAAGAGAGACAGAGAGAAGAGGAGAAAAACAGATGCCCGTGCACACACAAGGCCCCTGCTGCAATCAGTAAGGAGCCGCAAGAATTTGGGGTACAGAACACTTATTTTCCCTTGGGTAATGGGCAAGTGCTGTTCCCTTTTTAATTTGTGAAGTAGTTAAATGAAAAAGCATCCATGAGGCAGTAGTAGTAGAGCACTGCACGTGAATGACACTTAGTGTTTTTTGCCTTCTTTCCCTCCTCTCAGCTGTTCAGACATGCCTCTGGATGGTCTTAGATAATTGTAAGGATTAATCCAAGGAAAAGTTGTTCTATTGGAACCAGGGTCAGCCCCAGTGAGTCAGTAGGAAGTGAGCTGCTTGACAAGAAGAGTAGAGAATGACCCAGGCTCGGTGTTGGTGTGTCACCAAAAGGGGAATTGCCTGCTGAGCTGGTTGTCCCTGGAACAGCTCCCAGGACAGGGGCAGCAGTGATAAGCAATAGAGATTGCTGATAACTTCTGAAAAAGTGCATCTGTTGGACCAGGCTGTAATACCTTCAGCATAACCCTTTATTCTCTTTCTTATAAAACTTTCCAAGAAGCAAAGTCATATTAGACACCTGATTCTTACCAGAAGCCTCTGATAAGCATCTGACCTTTGCATTCCTTCTTGTTTCTCTTTTGTGTTCAATATTCCAGCAAGTGTCAGGCAAATGCTTTGATTATATGAAGACCTTGATTTAGCAAAATATGTGGCAGGGAAGTAAAAGAATGTTCTTTGTATTGTGAGCAGAGAAATTTAGATTGTTAGGAAAGTTACCTTTCCTAAAGCCTTTTTTATCCTAAGAGTGTATTTTACTGAATTTGGTGTGTATGAACTATCTATATATTGAAGCACAGCAAATACATATTGTGCTGTAGTTTTGTTTTTTTTTTATTGTGCTGGAATAGATCAGAAGCTTGTCAAGATATTTACTTGCTGTGGATAATTATCTTCCCTCAGATATTTTCCTACAGCATCATAGTTAAGAACTTTGACTTTGAAGAGTGGAAAGGTCTGAGCCCTTCTGCTGAAGAAGTTTTCTTTTGACTTCTGCAAAAATACTTTGGGTCCACGACCTGATCCTAGTCTTTGAAAGTCTTCCTGCAGTAGCAGTTTCTCTTCACATAATATTGTCAGTCCCATAAAGCTGTGCAGAATATCCAGTTAGCAGCAGAAGATAGTGTAGTGATGGAGTTTGAGGTGTTGGTGTAGGCTTCATTTGTTTGCAAAGATGTTGTTTGCAGTTCTGTTCCTCTTGTATAGGATGAACTGCTGTCTTTAGGGTCTTCTCATTCAGTTTAGCTACTACCTTGCCTTGGATTTTGCTACTAGCTAGATCAGGAACCTATGAGCAAGTCCTAAGGGTGTTTCAGAATGAAACAGAGGTGGGAGAAGGGATAGTATTTGATGTTATTTTTAAATGGCTATTTAAAGTAATAAAATAATAAAGTTCATTGGTTTTGGCATTTGAGTTTCTCCAATACTTAAAGTGGATGTGTTGCTTCTAGCAAGCAGTCTGGACGGGATAGTGAAATCCTGAGGTCCTAACTGTACCCAGCAGCTGCAAACAGCAGCTGGATTTTTTTTGTTGTCTTTTTTTTTTGTAAAAGAGTGGCTTCAGATATGTTTAGTTTTTGGGTGTTGAGAAGAATTAGCACATCTTCCAGAACTGGTAATCTTTTTCCTTGTGACCTTGATTCTTTTGGGGTATCCCTGCACAGTTGGTTGCATTGCTGCTTGATCATCTGCTCACAAACCTCAGAGGGTTTCAGCTTCATTTTGTTTCATTTTCCTCAGGAACTGGGAAGATGCTCATTTGAGAATGCTCTAGTTTCAGACCTCCAAGCTGTTTATAACTGGGCAGCTGCTGGAGTTCCTTGCAAGACATAATTTTAAGTGCCAGTATGAATTTTAGGGCATGAACTGGCTGTTCTAGTTGATTGCAATGCAAATGTATAGTAGGCCAGTAAATCATAGACAGTGTTGTGATTACAAATCATTACAATAATGCAAGATTATTCAGTTTATGTCACAAATCCTTCTAGACTACACAATTAAAGTCATAACCACAAGTATAATCCTGTGAGATAAAGTCACTTTATTACACAAGCTCCTTCTGGTTTACTGTTTGCTTTATTTTGATACCAGATTGAATAACTGAATGTTCCTGTGTAATTAACTTTAATGGCAGCATATCTTTTCTTTTTTTTTTCTTTTTTTTTTTTTTTTTTTGTATCTGTGCTAGTTCTGGAATTTATTTTATATCCTTAAAAATATAGATTTTGATTAGTACAGTATTTGAGCAAGGCCTTAGTGATTTCAGTTCTTGTACTGGGAAAGCAATCAGCATAAATCAAGGAAATATTAGGAAAGGTTTATCAGGTATGTCCATCACACTAGGTATACTGTCAGATGATGAGAATAGAAATGTTTAACCATCACTGATATTTGCTTTTAGGTGCTTTTAGGTAAGTGAGTTTGGGCAGTTTTGTGCCTCCATGGGAAAGCAGGGGCTGGAGCATTTGAGCTGTGTATTTACAATTAGGCAGAGTGCACCTGCTAAATGCAAGTGGAACAAATACTTGATTCAGAAACTGAATTTGGACTAAATCAAACCTCTCTGCATGATTTCAGATATTCATCTCCTTTCTTGCGTATTACCTTTTTTTTTTAATCATTGGACGTCATTACACTTCCTGCTTCCAGTGCAAAAGAAACTGAGGTGGGGTAAGGAACCAGTGCCAGTCAGTCAGAGCTTGATGACTCAGTCTGTTGGAGTGATGCTGATAAATACCCAGATTGAGATAATCAAAACCCATCAAGGGATTTGGATGTTGTCCTACTTATTAATTTTAATGATAATTTAATATCTATGCCCATTACCCAGGCTGGAAAGCTCTGCCCGAAGCTTCCTGAGCCCTGTATGTTCAGTTTTAAAATGTTGTTTATTCATGATCTGGCATATTTAGAGGGCTGCCTGATGTGGACAGTCTATAAAGACAGATGGGAACTGTTGTGTCCTTTCAAGTAGCTGTAGCTAAGTCTAGCAGAGCGTGTTTCTCAGAGCAGTATAAGTGTATTGAACTGGTAAATGTCTTTAGCTCCTAGGGGATTTGGTTATGATGCTGCCTGTGTAATGTTTGTAAAAGGCTTCTGCGGTATAGGTCTTGGAGAGAAAGCAGGGAGTCCCACACGGGCCTAGCTCAGTGTTTCCAGAGCTGTTTTATCCCATGCCTTCTCCCTCCCTTCTCCTCCCGAGTAAATCTTTTTCACTTCTTTCCTCACTGCCCTAGCTGCATGAGTGTAGCATTGCTCCTGGCTTGTCCAGTGCTAAGGTGGGGCATCTCCCCAAGCGCGCTGTTCTTGATTTAATACACAGAAATCCTTGTTCATATCTCCAGATGTTGCATGGGGTCTTCAGCAGAGGCTGGAATCTCTTCTTAGGCTTTTTCATATATGCAAGAGACTTTTCCCAGATAAATTCCCTGACTATCTCTTCCTGCTGTGCAAAGATACAATATTGTCTCTATTGATTGAGGTTAAAGCAAGCAACTGAATCTCAGATTAGATTCTTGCACCTAATCTAAGGTACAAAACTAATCTCCAGTCTTTTCTTGAACAGCTGTGAATTAGATTAAATTAACAAAGCCGTAGACATAACCTTTAAAAAGTCTGCCTTTGTTTTTAATTTTCTATTTGATCTTTTCTTTGTGTGCTCTAAAATAAAGCCACAAACAGAAAATAATGAAGTAAAACGTTTTCATGCACAATGGTATGACTGAAACTGCTGCTGACAATTTTTCTTCTCCAAGATCATGTCCAGATGGGCTTTTAATATCCCCAGAGTAGGAGACTCCACAGCCTCTATGGGCAATGTGTTTCAGTGCTCTGTCACCCTCAACAGTTGGCAAGTTTTCCCTCGTGTGCCAATGGAACTTCCCGTGTTTCAGTTTGTGCCCGTTACTGCTTGTCCCTCTTACAGGGAGTGTGCCATATCTCTTTGTAACCTCTCCCAGCAGTTAGCTCTCCTTGTTCTAGGATAAATTTTCTTTCTAGGGTGAATTTGTCAAACTGCAGTTCAAGGCCAATGGATTTTTGCTATGTCTTCTCTTCCTAACACTGTGTATTATCTACTAGTCATCCATTAATTCTCCTTCCTCTTCACATGCCCTGGGTCCTGTTGCAGGCTACAGCCGTATCTGAGGTTTCTCTTTAAGTAGTTTTTGTAATTGTTTCTGCTGTAAAGCAGAGTTTGAGCTTGAGTAGCTCCCATCTCTCCTTGCTGAGCTCTTCCCAATTGGTCAGCTGAAGTGTTAGCATTTAAAATGAGAGTGACTTTCTGGTGGTAGCCTCCGTCAAGAGTCACATTGTCTTCATTCTCCACTGCATCACTTTTCAATGTGTTTTTCAATTGACTCGGCGGGGCAAAGAGACCAAAGGGAAAAGGAGGTCTTCCTTGCATTGGAAACCATGCAAAAATGAGAGAATGTTTAGTGGATGCTTGGCTGGACACTGGGATGAGAGGAGATCGGGTGGGCTGCTTGGTATGCGCATGACCTGCTAGGGCTGTGCCAAAGTCTGTAGTCACTTGACCTGGGCACTTGGTTGTTTCCGAAAGGGAATCTGAGGGAGATGGATGTGATACTGCATTAGTGCCTTGTGGGCAGTGGCTGCCGACTACCCGTGATGGCTCAGTAAGTTGCTAAAAAGTTGGTTGGGCTATGGCAGATTGTTACCTATCACCTGTATTTGGGAGGAATTGACTGTGGGATCCAGTTGTTGCTCAGTTAGGAGGAAGTAAATAGCAGTAGAAACACTGGGCGTCACTACAGGAGGAGGAAGGAAGCATTATTGTTCAGTATGGGAGGGCTGATGGAAGGAACTAGTCAGGCCTAGGGAAGATTTCTGGATTGAAAATGCCAAATCACTCATTTATCATCACCACTTCATTTAGTGAAGTGGACCTGTACTGTGGCTCCTATATCTGTTTGCAAGCACTTATGTCCCTCCTCTGGAAAGGCCTGTGCTGTTGCCTTCATTTTCCCCGAGAAAAAGCTCTGCAACCACTAGTCAGGGGCTGTCCTTCCTAACTGGGGAGATGTGTTGTCCTAGTGCAAAATCTGGTGGTGTGAAAGGTTCTGCTCACAAGGGAAAATATAACCCTGCAGTTCTCTAAAGTTCTGGTAAAGGTGGAGTTCAGTCCCTACCTGCCACAGGCCATCGTGTACATAATGCCTGCAAAGCAGTGTGTCTGAGCATTACATTGCTAAGCATGAGAGATGACAAACTTCCTTCCTTGAATTTTCAGCTTTGTGCTTGGGTCATCGCTCTCTGGCCACTTCGATTGACAGAAGTATGAAAAATCCCCTTTCTGAGTGGGGAATGATTAAAACATGCATAGCTTTTGCAGCAAGCTCCCGACTCCATAATCTGAGGCTCTGCTCAAGAATTCTGTCTGCATTTCTTTCTTGTGGATGTTGTTATTGCTGTGTAAAAGCCTATTCTCCTGTACCAATATGCTGTAGCAAGGACTCTGCTTGAGGACTGTCAGTGTGAGCTGATGAGTTTTCTGGTCAGGCATGCAGGGGCTGGGTTGAAATGCACAAGAATCACAAGTTGCAGGTAGTTAATTCCTTTTAACGGTAGTAGCTTTTCCTATGTGAATAGCATCTGAGGAAAGATTTCTGACTGTAATATAGCTGAAAGAAACAAATACGGGAATGGAGAGAAGCATACAGATCAAGTGAGTGAAATGTAAGACAGTGAAGTTGGCCTGGCTTCATTTGATGGTGTTGTTTATCTCTTATCTTCCCTGTGAATAGGAGTAACAGTGATTTCTGTAACTAGCTTGCAACTTGATGTAGGAACAGATTTGTAGGATGAAGAGGACGAATTCCTGCTGGAATAAATCTCGACCCCTTGCTGTCTCTCTGAAGAAATCTTTGCAGCCAGCACCTATACTTGTGTGTGAACATGTACGTGCCACATAATCTAGAGGGACGGGTGATACCTTTAAAATATATGATATAAGCAAGTGGTTTTGCAGGGGTGGGGATAAGCTATAGAGATTCAGCAACGGGTTCTTGTGTGTTTGTATGTCCTTATGAACGGTTTATTCTTTTATTAAGTATGAAATTTCTTTCGCAGAGTAATAATTTAAGTTTATTTGTGCCCAATAGCTTATAGGGGCAACTTTTAAACATCTGAGGACCATTTCTTTGCTGTTCTGACTTTCAGTGTTTATGTATTTTAACAAGACTAGTGGGGTCTGACTAAGCACATAGTCTGCTTGTTAGCTCTTGGTGAAAATTGGACTTTTTATTTATTTCCTAAAGTTATAGAACCATAAAATCCTTAAGGTTGGAAGGGGCCAACCTTAAGGATTCTATGGATTCCAACCTTAAGGATTCCAACCTGGAAATTATCCAGTCCAACCCCACTGTGCATGCAGGGTCCCCTAGAGCACGTGGCACCGGATTGCATCCAAGGGGTTTTGAAGACCTCCAGAGGAGCTCCATAACCTCTCCTGCAACCTATCCCAGTGCTCTGTCACCCTCACTGTGCAGAAAATTTTCCTGAAGTTCCTGTGGAACTTTCGGTACTTCAGTTTGCGGCCATTTCCTCTAGTCATATCAGTGGTCACCTCTGAAAAGAGGCTTCTCCCTTCTCCTCCCTCCCTCGAGGACACTGATCAGGTCCCCCCTCAGCCTCCTCTTCTCCAGGCTGAACAGGCCCAGCTCTCTCAGCCTTTCCTCATAGGGCAGATGTTCCAGGCCCCTGGTCATCCTTGTAGCCCTGTGCTGGACTCTCTCCAGCAGCTCCACATCCCTCTTGTACTAGGGAGCCCAGCACTGGACACAGTACTCCAGATGTGGCCTCACCAGGGCTGAGTAGAGAGGGACGATCACCAATCTCGACCTGCTGGAGACGCTCTTCTTAATGCACCCTAGGATCCCATTGGCCTTCTTGGCCACCAGGTCACACAGGTGCCTCATGGTCACTTGGCGTGCCCCATGACACCCAGGTCCTTCTTGGCAGAGAAGCAGAGTCCAAAAAACAGGTGATTTTATTTGCTTTCTTAGTCGCTTCAGGCTGGTGTTCATTTGGTTCTTTACAGACTGCCAGACACACCAGAAGGGAATATGGAGTTGTGTTAGGTTACAGGTCAGAAAAAAATAGATAGTTAAATATGGAACATATTCAGAAATATATCTTTTTTTTTTTTTTGAAATTTTGATGGTATAGGACATCCATCATAAACAAATGCAGGCATCCAGGTCTCTTCAAGTCCAGATTTTAAGAGACATCAAGGGCCAAATTGCACCTCCATCCACTCTATTTATATCAGTATAATTCCAGTATAGTATTTAAATACTAACATTAGCTTGAAGCAGTGGGAATTAAATCCCATATAATGAAAAGTAACTAAAAGTTGCATTATGTTGTGGAATAACCATAACAAGCATCCCCATGTATAATTTATTACCTATAGTGGGTAAGTACTTAACAACAGTCATAAACTCATACTGTTGGTACATTTTTAGATGTTAGCCTACTGATTCAGACCTTAACTGAAAGTGAATGCACAATCAATGTGAGGCTTTTTATACTGGTTTAATAAAGTAGGACTGCTGAGGATCTTTAATTAAATAATTATTCTTTATTCAATCAGGACAGATTGCTCCACTATAGGGATTGCAGGAAAGAAGGTACAACACCCACCCTACATGGGTTGTAGCTACTTACCATAATCCTGCATAAGTGATAGTCTTTGTCTTGCACAAAGAAGCAAGATCATCCCCCAAAACAGCCAAAAAATGTCGTTAGATATTAAAAACGTAAAACCTAATTCTGATGTGATCAAAGAGAAGCACGTTCAGACCCAATTTGACAGTGCTGTGAACAAAGTTACAGTTGTCTGATAAAGGGGAAAAGTGGCTTTTTCGGAAGGGTTCAGCTTCCAGCAGTTTTCTTTGGTTTTGGTGGCAGCCGAGAGGTCTGCCTTCCTCATTTAGCTGTCTCCCTAAGAAAATGGCCTCAGCAAATTGGGCTTTTGGCTTTCTTACTGGTAGCCTCCCGTAATAAAGAGGTGGCAAATGGAGCTGTTAGGAGGAGGTAAGGGAGTCTGCAGAAGCACAGCAGCTTGCCCATCGCTGCCGCAGTGTATCGGAAGCACAAAATGTGCTCCACGTAGCGACGCACGAGGCTGCCTTCAGCTGGCCCTGGTTGCCACGCGGCATCATTAATGCAACGCACGGCGACTGGACTGAGAGGACTTCTGTGTTTATGAGGGGAATATAATCATTTAAGCCTGAATAAGCTTCAAAGCTCTAATGCGGCTGTTTGGCCAACAGAAATGAGATGTAAATTTGTGCTGAATAGCCCCTGATTACAGAAAGATGATTAATGCAAGATTTGAAATTGATTTATGGGTGCAGTTGTCAGGGCTGAAACCACGGATCTTATATTATCTGTATGAAAAGCTCTGGGTAGATTAGAGGCCAGGAAACAAGAGGAAAATAATGCATTTGCTGGAAGGTCTGATCCATTGTATGGGCTTTGTATAATCCAGTCAAATTTGGTGTATGCCCCAGAGGTTAGGTTTTGCCAGAGCAGTACAGGGGTAATTGTATCACTTTGCCCCAGAACACTAGAAAAAGTAGTTGAATCAGTTTTCTTTTCATTAAATGCAATTTTTGATCGGGTAATTTTTCTCTCTTTCTGGAAACTCTTAAAAGCGTTTTCCTATTTGTAGGGAATTGTAGGTAGCTGCTGGCAATGATGAAGATTCATGATGTTGTTTAGGTTTTGCAAAACAAATATTTATTATCCCTTCTCTTCCCACGTTAACAATTTCTCTTGGTACATGCTTTGAAAATAGTCCAAATAGGTAGTTTTATCCCAGTTGCAGTAGGCAGTTAGAAATCCAAAATAAGTTCTTGTGTATTTAATAGCAGGACACATATCAGAGAAACAAGAAATACTTCCTTTCTTGCTCATTGCTTTTGAAAATTCATCTGTGAACCTCTTGGTGTCTTTAGTTGATGAATAACGTTAACACTATCCCAGAAAATTTAAAAGAATCCAAGCTTTTAGTTATAAAGCTAAATATCATCTCATCCTGTACAAAGTCCTTTTGAGAATCTGGCTCTGTCGGCATTCCAGGTGTTAAACTGTATGGTGCCAAAGCTGTTTGCTGTGGCATTTGTTAAATTGTTCTGCAATGACTGTTGTATTAAGCTATGAAAAATGATTTAATGATACTGTGTGTGTGTGTGTGTGTGTTTATTTTTTCAGTTGTCTCTTTCATGCTCATCTCAGTTGCCTTAGCCTCAGCTGCTGGACTATGTCCTGCACCGTATGCTTAACTCATAGAAATTCAAACCTTGAAGGAAAGGGGAGGGCAAGAAGCTGGGATTGCAAGCAAAACAGTTGCTTTGTTCTGGGAACTGGTCAGTGCAGCCTCTGATTAGGCATGCTGGAGAGGGCCTGGTGCTCCTTTTTTCAATTTTGATTGCTCCAACCTCCAGCTGAGTTCCCCTTGCATTTGGATTTCGGGTCTGACATCTTTCATTGATCATTTGCATGATCAAAGTTGGAGCAAACTTAACACACTCCTTTCTTTTCACGTTGTATCTTCAACTGCAGCGTTAAGAAGTCTAGGTGACTTTTTCCTGATGCCACTTCATTTTTAACAACTCAAGGTACTTTAATTGTGCACTTTCCCAAATGGAGATGTGTACTTCTCCAAATGGATGCTGCATTTCATTGTGTGTGTTTTTTTTACAAGTAACTTTTAAGGCTTTAATTGCTCTTTCTTACTAGCTTACTCTATGTGGGACTTGTTTTGGGAAATTACTGCTGTTTTTTCGAGATGATATCTCTACTTCACAAGCATCTGTATTGTTTCTCATCTTGTCATCTAGAGCAATCTAGGATTTATCAAAAATTTGCATTATATTATCTGAAAAAAATTTACTAGGAAGTCTACTGCAGTGCCTAATGTACAAACAGAAGGAAGAGACGGAGCAGCAAGCTTTGCATACATACTGCAGCTAGAAAGGAGTAGGTGTATGGAGGGAGGAATCTTTCAAATGGGAAGTTCAGTTGTTTGAACAAGAAATGATTATTTAAAATTTCTTCAAGGAACTTTGAACCAGCTTCTGTTATGTCTTCACTTTCAGTGTTTGTGGAGGGGAGCAATGTTGCCTAGTCTTAGAGGTTTAGCATGAGTCTTTCTTATCTCCAAGCAATTTAGCTGTATGAGAATCTCAACTTTTAGTTATTTGAGGGGAAGGGGGATTTCTAGTGATCGTAAACCTTGAAAGCTTGGTCCAAGTAGAATTTGAGATCTAAACCCAAGATGAAGCATAGAAGACCTGAAAAAAAAAATCTATCCAGATACTTTTTTTCATTAAAAGGAAAAAAAACCCACAGGATTCTTTTTAAGCTAATCTTATACTGGCATTTTGTGTTCTGAGTATCTGAGGTGGTAGTGGGATGGAGAATGGTGGTGTTCAATATTCATTCAGCTTGTTTGCAGGCTCAAGTAGGGCCACATTGCAAGAAACACAGAACTCAATAGGAAAGCATGGGCAACATAGCCAAAAAGAGTGATATTCTTATTTGTTTTTATTTTTCCAATTTGATAGATTGGGGAAAACATGTCAAACCACCATAAAATATTCTATACCTGCTTTGGAAACTTTGTCTTTTAAATTAATTTTATTAGACCAGATTTTTGCCCAGCTGGGGAGTTTAATCACATCCTTGCTACCCTCTGTGTTTTGTTCATTGCTTAGCTAGTACCTGTATTACAAGCATCTTGAACTGCTGCAGTTTGCTTTTGCTCTGTTTCCTGTCCTTAAAATGTGTTCCCTAAATCAAAAACAGGTAGATGCTATGTACGAGTCTCTGCATGTTTTGCATGGTAAAGGTCAACGCTGGCATCGTGAAAGTGAAGCTCAGCTATACAAATAAGAGCTGCTTTTTGCTTTGGTAACCAAAGTTAGAATTGCGAGAAATACTTTGGTTGTCATATTTCTTTCTTTTCTTATCCTCCTTTGTATTCTTCAGTTATATTCGGGAAGAGAATTTGTATTTGTATTTAATTTGTGTCTGGCAATGGCATCTACTGGCACCATTCATCCTTCAAGGCAGGGACTGCTTGCCATGTCTCCGCTTTGCTCCTGGCACTGTTCCTCCATCAGGAGAGCAGTCTTGCAAGTTTGCAGTGTTGTGACTGGTTATTATCTTTTTATTTTGCCCAAGAGCCATGCACATCACCTATCTATGTTCAGGTCTCCATCGCTTGCTGGGAGTGGGACAGGGTCCCCTGCATACAGCCCTTTTCCTCTTGCAGTGGTTGCATCTCAACTGGAGGGCTGTGCTTTTGAGGGACATTGGATACGTCCTCTTGCTGATGCTGATGTTAAACAACTTTTTGGTTCCTGCAGATCCCAAGTTTGGCATCACTTTACGGAAGGGTCCAAATAAGGCAAACGTTGAGTTCTTGTTTAGCACGCCTGTTTTGAGCAAGAATAAATCTTCGTGCTCTTTTTATGAAGTGACCCCTGCCCTCAGAAGAAACAAACCTTTTCCTTTAGTCCTAGCACTAGAACTGGAAATCAGAGTCATCATATTGTAGGACTTTATATAAAATGTTAATACTGATAAGGGCCATTGAAGTCATTGAATGTGAGGGCCAGGGTGCCTGCGAGCTGTTTTGCAGCAGCCGAGGTGATGGCCTGCTCGCTGTTACTGTACAGCTGCCCCAGCTTTGCAGAAAGCTTCTGCAGAGCGGAAAAAAAAAAAAGTATGTGCAGTGCTCTGCCTGGCTTGCACTAGAGATTGAGCCTTACGTAAGCTCACCGAAGTCAGTGCAGTAGCATTGAGGAGAGCCTGCTCAGATGCACTTGTTATTTGCTTTTAATTTGCTAGCACAAGAGCAGGTGGGAAGCCAGCAGGCAGCTGAAAGGATGAAGTTGTTGGGTTTTGCGATGGGAGGAGAGCAGCGAGGGCAGGGAAGGAGCAGGTTGCGAAAGCGAGAAGTGCAGGAGGAAACAGGCATGTCAGAGGTGGCCTGGAGGCTCTTGGTTGGTAGCCAAGTCTTGACATGAGCCGCGTAACCGGAAGGCAAAGATCTGTCCAGATATTTCCAGGATGAAATGCAGGCTAAACTGCATGATCAGCATGGAGCAGGATCCTGGGGCACTCTTGTGGGTTTTGCTGGGGGAATTGCATAGCCCTGTGTCTTGCTGCTTTCTGCGCTAGTACTGGGTTCAATAGCCATACCTCAGGGTAAAATTTGTCCTTCTCTATCTGGGTAAAATTTATGGAGCAACTTGGATGCTTTCACGTGTTACCAACCAGTTTGCCAAGATTAGGCCAGGCTTACCTCTGCTCCTAGGGTCTGATGCTTAGTAATTAGGTAGAGTGCCATTTGTTGCTAAAGATGAGTCTGCAGACAGGGACAAGCATTGCTAGAAGGCTGAAAATGTTGTTTTGATGTGTTTTCAGATGTTTAACAGTGAATTTCACACTGTGAGAATTACCTGGAGCTCTAGCTTTTTGTTAAATATATAAAGAAGCCGGCAAAGAAAAAGATTAAAAATTAAAGCTATATTCAGTGTGTGGAGCTCGTGGGCTAACAGGAATGAAGAGGCCAGAGCCACTAGTCAGACTAGCATATAGAGACAGGGTGGTGCATGTATGTGGCCCAACAAAAAGGAAGACCCAGGGAGATCTGAAGAGGAAACAACATGATTACCTTTTCCCTGGAGGAAAAACTGAAAATACATAAACGCTTTTTCCAATTTGCCCTTTTTATGACAGCAGACACCTGACTTGTCATGCAGTGCTGCATGGCCCCACGTGATGGAGTGGAGAAAGAAATGGGAGATGATGGGTGGGAGGAGGAGGAGGAGGAGGAGGAAACTGAGGTTCTGTGGACAAGGGAGCCTGTGAAGTAGCCAGTGTGAAGAGACCTCCTCAAGATGCCTTAGTGGGAGGCAGAGGTCCTGCTAGAAAAAGGTTTCTACGAAGTTCTGGAAACCCGCTTGCTTGATGCTCTTAAGCCTTCTCCAAAAATGCTGGAAATGTTAGAAACCTAAATTTTCAGCAGTGGGACTTGGAATTAGGGAGATGCTTGAAGTTTCCACATGGCCATTAGTGATTGTTTCAAGGGGAGAACCAAACCAAAATATCTCCTTGCAATAAAACAGCTCTGAATTTTTGTTTGAAGAATTTGTTTTTGGAGCAATAGCCTTTTGTTGTGCTGTGGTAGCAAATTGCAAGCTTGGAATCCTGGAGATCAGAAACAAGCCTCTGAGTAGCATTCACAGCTGGTGAATGTATTTTAAAATTGTCCATTTAACCCAAGGCTGTTACACTGAATGTTTTTTTAGCTCATATATATTTAGTTACATATGTGATTATCTTTGGCCTTCCATAGGCAGACAGCCTGTATGAATTGCATGCTCCCTATTGATGGAGCAGAATGAGCCTTAGCTTCTGTTACCTCGCTAGCAGTAGTGTACTAGAAATTTCTGATTCAGAAATAGGTCTTCTATGAATGATTTAACATCAGGACATTGAAATGCATTTCTGCTTTCCTTCTTATGGCTATTAAAGACTTAGAGAAAACATTTAATACTAAATTAATGTTGCATTTTTGTTTTAATCTTGCAAAGTGGGTTGATTTATATCTCAAAATATGTACTACAGAGAGGAATTAAAATACACTTTTTTCAGTGGTACTTAATTTTTTCATGCAAATATTTTCAGCTAGATTTTGGCATATTAATGCATTGAGTTCTACTTTTTTCATTAATCATTGCATAGCTGTATTTCGTCCTCTGGAGTTCACAGCTTGCTTATATTCCTATGTTGCTGGAGACGCTTGTCTGAGGCCTGAAATAATCAGGACATTGGGACCACGCAGAAAGTGCAGGGGCTCTTCCCCCGTCCCTGCCTCATGTGGGGATGGAGAAGCAGAGCGGTGACGGACTGACTGCAGTCTCCAGGGTGAGGTAGCCTTGGCTGGACTAATCAGAAGAGAAAGAAATGGTGCACTCCTACATGCAGATGGGAAAGAAGAAGGTGAGATTAAGTGACAGAGTGGAGATTTTACACAATAGCGGCTGCTCGGATAGAATCTGGTCGCCTCTCCCTTGAGAGTTATACACAGATAAGCAGCCTTAGCTCATTAACACCTGCCTTCCTCTTGCCAGCTGATGATTGCTTTAGGTTTGACAGCAGGCAGTGATGGCAGGACTTGTCTGATCCGGGCTACGGTACTGAAAACACAGTATATCCTACAGTTGGAGATGTTGGATGATGTTTGCTTTGTTGGATCGTATTCCTCATAGTGTTAAAAGCACTCAGGGTGTGAAAGAAATGGTGGGAATCACTGGATTTAGTTTGTGAACAAATGACCTTTTCCTCTGCTTTTTCTCAGCAACACAATTTTTGGAGTTTGCAATGGGTATGAGCTAAGCTTTGTTTACTCTGTAGGGCGTGATGGTTGTTGAAAATATTGAAAAAGAAGCTTGATTTTTTTATACAGATTTTCAGTATGCTTTTGAACTAGGTCATTAATGATGCTACTGCAACCCCATAGTCATTGCAAACACCAAGCTCCCTGAAAACGCACGTTAGATGCTCCCTAAACATTGTTGAGAATTAAACTGTGTGTTATTATCACAGAATCACAGAATATTTAAGGTTGGAAGGGACCTCTACAGATCATCTAGTCCAACCTTCCTGCTCAAGCAGGCACACCTAGAGCATGTGGCACAGGGTGGCATCCAGGCGGGTTTGGAAGACCTCCAGAGTAGGAGACTCCACAACCTCCCTGGGCAGCCTGTTCCACTGCTCTGTCACCCTCACAGGAAAGAAGTTGCTCCTCACCTGGAGACGGAACTTCTTATGCT
>NW_020455558.1:567401-719756 GCF_003342845.1 Nothoprocta perdicaria
CTCCAGGTGCAGCCTCACCAGAGCTGAGGAGAGGGGCAGAATCAATTATCCATACACACTCTCCCAAAAATTCTTCAGGCTGAGTGTTTTCCAGTGTATAAATGCTTTTCACCACCTTCTACTGGAGCTTAACTCATCTTGGAGCTTTAACTGCTTTAACTACAGGAGCTTTAACTGCACCTGTTTTTTCAAGTGATTCGCTAATCTTCACTCAAAAGGAGTAAAGGTTGAAGGCTGCTAAGATCATCTGAGTGTCTCCTGGGCTGTACTGGGAAGTACTCACCTGCATCCCTAACTGAGGAGGGCAGGATGGAGAGACACCCTCCTCATCATATGGAGGTTTGCCAAACCTTATCCAAACTTTGGATTTATAGTGTCTTTGTTGTTAGAGCTATTTCTTATAACTGCCTCACTTGGAGAGAGTCCTGCAAAGACTTCTCTAAGTTTAGTCTGCTGGGCTGCCAAGATGGCTGGTGTGACGTGCTCCTGTTCACAAAGGTAGTGTCAAGGCCCTTTTAAGCCTAGAGAAATCTTAATGCTTTTGTTAGATGATAATACAGTTTAGCATGAGAAAAATTTCTTCAGTTTGAGTTTCTTACTCGGCATATGAGTGGTGGATGTGAACTCTGTGCATCGTAGCAGGCAGGTTTTTTTCTGGAAATCATGTAAGTCTTGACTTCCACTTGCCAAGTCAAGGAAGAGGCCCAAGTGGAATAGAGGAAATCCTTTCCTGAGGCTGGCATTCACAGTCACATTATGTTTTCATATCACTTGTTGCTTTTTCATTTAAAATTAAACATTTCCATGAACAAAACTCATCATTCCGTTGGCTCTGAGAATGTTACAGTAGTGATAGCGGGTTTGAGAAGACTGTTGACTTACTCTGAGACTACATTGACAATAACCACCTTGGTCTTTAGTGTTACCAAACACTGAGCTTGGAATACAGCTATCACCTTGTACTTGAGCAACTTTATATTCTTCTTTATGCTGCATTCACAGCCCTAATTAGGAGCAAGCGACAAAGTTGAGTAGAAGCACTGGGAGGATGGAAGAGATCTTTGGAATTCAGCCCTTAATGGTGAGCAGGCCAAAAATAGAGAGGAACAAAAGTGAAACAGTCTCTGTTTTTGCAGAGTTCCGGTATTCGGTGGGTTAATCTGATCCCTCAGTGTGACATTTGAGTTCTCCAAAGCAAAGAGGAAAGATTAATGTTGCATATTGCTGTTGTGGACACTGTTGCAGTGCAACTTACTCCTAGGTGCTGGACTGAGAAACAGTGTTTCTTCCTAGTGATGTGCTTCCAAATGTGGCAAATATAAGAATGAACAAAACAGTTGCTACACTTCCCCTAAAAACTCAAATACCAAGCTCAGAAACAGCTCAAGATCTGTACTCCTGTTCTTCACTGTAACTCCTTTATTAGAAATATTCTGCTATCTGCATATGCAGGAAGTCTTCTAACCAGGTCTCTGGGAGTAAAGGCCTCTTGATTTCGAATGCCGCTCTGCTGATTTTCTGTTGGTCTCTTCAAGGCAGGAGAGCAGCCTGGAGGGACTGTGCTAGGCAGTGATAACATAAGGATGTGGAAAGGAACTGGGGCAGGATGAGTATGGACAGAGCCTGTAAATAGCTTTGTTCTCCTATGTGGACGCATTGGAAAAGGCGAGCTCATGCCCCCATCTGCTTTTGTTTTGTCAGTCTAAGCAGCAGGGGAAAAATCCAACAGTGTGTTTTCCCATTTCTGAAATGTCTGAAAGAGAAGATATGTATTTATATATATATAAATCTTGACTTTGTCAGGAGTATATCAAGTCTACAGTATGGAAGAACTTGCCGTTAGATTTTTTTTTTCCCCTTAACATTCTCCTTAACCTCCAAATCCCAAGGTGCCCTTCTATGGGAAAACTAAGACTTCATTTGAGTTTTTAAAGTAATACCTTTTCTTTTTACACAGTGGGAAGAAATTGGTGAGGTGGATGAAAACTATGCTCCAATACACACATACCAAGTATGCAAAGTAATGGAACAGAATCAGAACAACTGGCTTCTGACCAGCTGGATCTCTAATGAAGGGGCATCCCGGATCTTCATAGAGCTCAAATTTACCCTAAGGGACTGTAATAGCCTTCCAGGAGGGCTTGGGACTTGCAAAGAAACTTTTAACATGTACTACTTTGAATCAGATGACGAAGATGGGAGGAACATCAAAGAAAATCAGTACATCAAGATCGATACTATTGCTGCTGATGAGAGCTTCACTGAGTTGGACCTTGGAGACAGAGTTATGAAGCTAAACACAGAGGTGAGAGATGTTGGGCCTCTAACCAAAAAGGGGTTTTACCTCGCTTTCCAGGATGTCGGTGCCTGCATTGCCCTGGTCTCAGTGCGCGTGTACTACAAAAAATGCCCATCAGTGATCCGCAACTTGGCCCGCTTTCCTGACACCATCACGGGAGCGGATTCCTCGCAGCTGCTGGAAGTGTCAGGCGTCTGCGTCAACCACTCGGTGACCGACGAGGCTCCGAAGATGCACTGCAGCGCCGAGGGGGAGTGGCTGGTGCCCATCGGGAAGTGCTTGTGCAAGGCAGGGTACGAGGAGAAGAACAACACCTGCCAAGGTAAGGGTTGGTGGGGAGGGAGCGGTGCCAATGCCATTGGGGTGACACATGGTCCTGGCTTGATTCCCTTTGCACCCTCCTGTTGCCTGCTGTTACATCTGTATTTTACACCTAGTGGTGCTGAGACTGGATTCTCGCATCGATTGAGGTCCATCTGAATGGCCATGGTAATGTGACAAGGCCTTAGCCGGATGTAACAGGACCTGCCAGTGATTCAGATGTGGATTATGGGAATTTGGCACATCAGTATCACCTGTGGAGTGGTGCACTGACAGATCCATTACAGAATTGCAGTCTCATCTGTTGTTTGAAGCCTAACATTCTTTATACACAGCGCTGGATTTCCCCATGAATTCCAGAAACTCGTTTTCTTTTTTCTAGACTATTGCAGGGAATGTTTGAATTTAATTTCCATAGGCAAGGTATGTTTTGCTTTAATAATGTATAGGAACATGTATTTCTCTCCGTTTATGAGAAAAAAAGATTTTGATATGGTGTGAATTGATTTTTATTTTCCACTCTGGTTAATATTTTAATGCAAAAATGCTCAGCTGTTCAGAGTTAAATCTAAATCCCCAGTCATGCAAATGCTTCCATGTGTGCTGAAGTTAATACACAAGTAGCCAGCCAAGATTTCTGGAATTGCTGGTCAGAATAGATCTCCTGAATCATTAGAGTCCTAGCAAGAAATTTAGATATCTGAAGCTTGAAACTTAAAAAGAAAGAAGGCTTTTTAAGAAAGCCCGATATAAATTAAAGTTATGCACTTGGAATACACCTTGCTGCACTTGTGTGTGAAATTTGCACTTCTGCTTTGCAGTGAGTAGCTTAGAAGAAAGCCTGTATAGGCACAAAAAAAGAAAAGATTTGAATATAGGTTGTTTTTTGGAAAATAATTATTTATTGGTTGTAAATCCCGTCTTACTGCATTGCACTTGCAGATACTTTGTGAAAAAGAACCTATGGCTCTTGAGGGAAGCAGAGCGATTCTGCTTTGATTGAAGGCAGTGCTGTATTTTCACCTCCGTCACTGCTCCTACTTGCCATTCCTAGTGTTGATGCATGGAAAAGGTCAGCTCATATTCGAAGTAAACTGTGGCCTTGATCCTTTAGACCTCAGCCACTAATCGTTCCCCTGAAGATCTTAAGGTTCAAGTCTCTTTAAGAAGTGATTAGGAGAGAAGGTTGTAGGTATATCTATTTCCAGAGAAACATTCTCTAGTATCATACAGAGCGTGTTTTTTGACTGAAATGTTTTACTTTTTTCTGAGTAGATATCTAACAGATCCTGAAAAATCTGTCCTGGTTTTGCTGTTCTTCTGCCAATAAAGATCTCTCTTCCACGTGTGGGTTAAGATGCGTCTGACTTGGTGCTCGATGCCATAATAAGGAGAACAGAGATGACAGTAATCCCAAACTGAGGACATCACGACCTACCTCCCTCATCTACAACATTTGGATATATTGGCAAGGACCTTCCTTTGTAGCTAAAAATACTGTGTCCCCGGGTAGTATGCACTGTTTGAGTGCCGAGTGTAGGCACTACCTTCAGTCACCTTCTGAGTGTTTTGGGAGCAACCTGGGTACATCCATTAGTTATCTCTCAAATCCTGCCTCTTATGCCACTTGAACAGGCTGCAGAGTCCCTAGGCTTTGGCCTTAAGCAGTCCCAAAGAGTTACAGGACGGAACTAGAGACACGAATCTATTTTGAAGATCTGGGCTGGGCCGGTAAAGAAGCAGCATCTCTAGCACTGCTGACATGGAGTATGCTCTCAGAAAACCCATGCGATTTGAAATTCTGCTTTTAATTTCTTTTTAAAGTATCTTGGGAGAAGAGCACCTTATCACCTGATCTGGCTGTGTTGATTAGGAGTGCAGATGTAGTTTGGAGTTGTAAAAGTGGTCTTGGGGTGGTGTAACCTAGTCCGTCTGTGGTAAGGTGTAGTGGTAGAAACCATTTTTATACTTAACAGCCTGAACCCTAGGCAGAAGGTTATTCTGGTTACACCAGAACTCTTAAAAGCCCCAGATTCCACCCCGAAATCAATAGAATGCTGGGCTATAAGTGCCTATGGCAAAGTCCCTTTTAGGGCCCCTTTTGGATACCTCATGTTTAACTGAGGTCACTGTGCCAAGTATTTGCTGCTGGTTGGCTCTCTGAGATGCTCAGTCGATAGGAGACATTAGCCTTAGGACATTTGGATGGTTTGCATGCAGCAGCTGTGAAGCTCATACTGACACCCCGTGTGAGTTTTCTGGTTTGGAATTTGCTATACTTGCAAAGATGAGTGTGTTTTAGTGTGTTGTTTTTGTTGGTTTTGTTCTGTAATTTTTTTTTCCCTGGGATAGTTAACTTAGCAGCCCATAAGCAGAGAAGGTTACACTGGGGAAGGTGTTGTGCGTGTGTCTGTGATTTGCATTGGTACCAATGTTTTCTTTCCTAGCCTGAGTGGTGCTCAGGGAATGCACTTCATGTTCCTGGATGGCATAACAATGGTTTCAGCACTCTGCAGTGCAGCCGTGACAAACAGCTGAATGACTTCTGACCTTTGGTTTGTAAATCATTTAGGCACATCTTGCAAGTCATCTCCTGCTTAGCTTTCATATACCCTTAAGCAGGTTATTCCTGACAGTGCTTTGGGAAATGGTGCATTTCCAACCCAGAAGAGTCTGGCTTTGTTTATTAAAATTTAGCCCACCAAGATGACATTTTCCAAGCTCTAGTGTCACGTCTGGACAAGGTAGACTACCCTTTTTATTAGAGGCAATGTAAATCCCAGTCACCCTCAGAAACATATGGGAACTATTGAAATCCCTTCTGCCTACAAATCATTAATTGGCAACGATGGTCTGAATTCATCATCTTGTCAGCAGGGTTCCTTTTGAGGAAGGCACTGACAGTAACAGCTGAGCAACTTCTGTCGTTCAGGGCACTGAGGTTGTAAATATGACATGATCTAATCTACTTAGATAACGTGCTCACTCCATTAATGTAGACAGCTAGGTAGTGTTTACTTTAAAGAACCCAAACTGCTTGTATTTTACACTTTTTACGGCAGTGTGGCTCATTTGTCAGCAATTGCTGTGTTAATAACGAGAGATAAGTGTTTGGATGTGGGGACATCCTTGTTGAAGAACCAATGTTAAAGTTCAGTGATCCGGTGCAGCTAAATGAATAATGGTTATTAGGTTTGCCCTGGTTCTGCCTGTCCTATCTGAAGAGGTTCTTAGGAAATGTTTCTGAGCATTTTAACTGCCTGTTAAATGCTGAATTTCAGGTCTATTTGGTCAGATCCCTGCAAAAAAAAAAAAAAAGGCATCTCCTAACATTTCTCTGTTCCTGTTGCGATCCGTTCTCTGTATTCAGCCTCACCTTCTGCTCACTGTGTTTCAGTAAGAAGAAGAAATATTCATTTTCATCACTCCTAAAGCCTCTAGATCCCATACTATCGGAAGGAAAGGGCTGTTGGCACGTAAATCCAGTGAGACCCAAATACAGTTGTAGTGGTGAGATCTCACAAGTGACCGTGGAGCTGCCAATGTAATTCATTTGCAGAACCTGCTACTTTTGCAGCTGTTTTTCAGAGCTGAATCACAAATTAATTAAATATTTGCATACAAAAAAAGTGCATTGAAATGGAGCCAAGCTGAAAAAAGCAGGTAATGAGTTCAGAAGGTTGTAAGACTCTCCTTTCCAAGAACCTCTGCGTGCGCCTGCTTTGACACATTAAAATGAGTGCAGCCAGTTTTAGCCAGCTGCAAGGTGTGGACAAGATTACAGATGTTAGAGACAGATAAAATACCAGAAAATAAATAAATAAATGTACTCAGGTAAAGTCTTGACTTCAGCGATACCTTTATTGCCTTCTGAGGGAAGAATTTCAAAAGTGTGAGCTGGACACAGGATGTCTGGGCTGTGGCTTTCTGCTTTTTACATAGCTTGTAAAAATAAGCTTGTGGAAGAAGTAATTGGATTATTTTTGGCAAAACTATTATAGTATGTTCTAGTTCTTTTTATTCTTTTTAATATTGACATTTTTATTTGATTGTGACCTTTCCCTTCGTCAACTTTGAACATACCTCTGTGCATTCACAAATAGCATTTATTTTAGCTGATGGTTCACTACTTACGTTGTAATGCAGCCCAGCTATTGCCTAGAGAATTGATAATTTTTTCATAGGAAACAAAAGCCTTTGCAAAAATCCACGTTCACAGCTTTTTACTCAAATTTAATTAAAACTAATTGACAAAGGTAGCCAAGTTTATGTAGATCACAAGTTTACCTGCCCAAGCAATTCTCCAATGATTTTCTTGTCAAGTGATTGGAGGCTAAGTGGAGTTTCTCATCTTCCTCTGAGCATGGTGCAATCAGTGCAGGCATTTGGAGGAACTATTCTGCAGTGGTGATTGCTCTCCTCTCTGCATTGATCAGCTACTAGAAAGATACTTCTGGAGGCAATTTGTTCTCTTTCGGAGCTAGCAGGAGCTGGCATCCCGACGTGGCAAGCCACGTGTCTGTGCACACCTCGGGGGCAACCAAAGGTGATGGCAGCGCCACGCTTGGCAACCGTCTAGTTTCTCTGTGTCTGTAACAGCAGCTTTCCCAGAGGCCTGACTTGGGAATGGAAGACCTAGCTGATACTGCTGTAAAAATAACTGTGTTTTCGCAAACAAAATTCAGTGCGCATGGCAACTCCAGGTGGCTCAGTGCTGAAGCCACCATTGAGCAGATGACCTTGTTTTGGAGTTTGGGCTTTGACCCCACAGCAGCCAACGCTTCTCTTCATGCTCTTGAAGTAGAAACATAAAGAGGACAACTTTTCAACTCTCTTTAGAAACCTGTGTACCTTTCCTCCTCTGGTCAGCTCAGTTCTCCCTTTGAGCTATTATGATACTCAGTAGACAGTGTATTGCTAAATCCTGCCCGTCCTCTGGGAAATTTCCCAGCTGGGACTCAGGTGAGTAAGGCAAGCTGGCTTTTACCCTTGTGGTAGAGCAGAGAGCAAGCTAAGTCCAGGGATTAAAATAAATAAATAAAAATCTCCCTTAATTGTTCTACAGGGAGGTGATTAAATGGCAAGAAAAACATTGATGGAAATACTCAGTATATGGAAAATACTGAATTTGGAAATAGCCTTCCCCCTCCAGGGAGTTCTTTGCTCATCATTCGTACTTGAATATTTTTCCGATTAAAGCAAAATTGTCTGGGAGTATATTATAGTAGGTGTTTATATAATTACACGCTAAAGTGCCTAGTTAGTTTGAATTAGGCACAGAACTAACCAACCAATATCAGAATAGCTGAATTTTTGGCTGCAGTGCGTGTATTACCTTTTTGAAAGTAAAGAAAATGACTGCTGCATTACAGCAAAAGGTAGTAGTAACTGGAGGGAAAATTATTTTATTCCATAGAGAAGTGTGCATATGTACATTTAGGTATTTTGTTCTGTACCTGAAATGACCAACAAGAGCAGAGAAATAATTCTCAGCGATCAAAACTCTACTGCAGCGGAATTGGTTAATTACCACTTTCTTTGTTGTTGTTCTCTTTCTTTTTTCCACATCCATCTGCCTTCATTATAAGAAATGTAGTTTGTGAATGCACTGCATATTGTGCTTTGCTAGTGAGGTGTAACCTTCTGTATTCCTTTAGTACGCTCATGACCTCTGATGGCTTTGAAGATCTTGTTCTCATTCTACAGTGATGCTTTCAAGTCATTACTTTTTCTAACTTAACCTTATCGCTCCTCGTAGTGGCTGCTATGCAGTCAACTTCCAAAAGGGTAATTAAGGAGTACTAAAGTATGGAGTGAGCAGCACAATTAAAGCAGGTGGGAGAAGGATTTGCAATCAGCTCGACAAGTGTGAATTGCAAAGGTCTTACTCGCACCTTTTCAGAAGATATTTTGGAGCAAGTATTAGGATGTATTTTTTCCATCTGTTCCCAGAAAAACTACCTGATACTTAGTTGAATACTGATTTTATTTGCTTCCTTTAGCATCCTTGGATAGGTGATTCTGTGATAGGATGCCAACTAGTAGCTTAGGGAGTTCCGTTTTGAATTATGGGAGAGGTGCTGCAGTGGGAAGTTTATGTTAGCCATGGTGCCATTTGGTTCAAAAAGAGATTGCCACCTCTTTTTCTGAGTAGTCTGGGAAAAGCAAGCTGTTTTCAGAAACCACAGTCAAGGACTCCAAACAAATACTTAACGGATAAAGTATGTGAATACTGGTTGGCTGTGTAATAGATTTAATTGTACTGATTTAAAATAGAAGTGTGCCCATCTACGCACTCTGCTGCTGTCATTGGAAAACTGATTAGCTCGCACGCTGGCTGAAGTGACCAATGGATGATAGGTCTTAATGCCCCAGTCCAGGGCAGGTAAGACATGGACAGTGTCCCTGGGTTGTAGCTTTTGGCAGAAGAGTGGCTGCAACCTCCTAAAGCACCTCAGATTTGCCAGAGCTGGTCTGTCAGAACCCTTATTCCACAAAATGACTCTTAAGTATTAAAATAAAGTAGTAATGTTTCATGTTTTTTTGATAATGCAGGTTTTCAGTTTTGTATTTCTGAGGAGCACTTAGCATGAGTTAATGATGTGTTGACGTTTCAGTTACATGCTTTTTCTTCTGACGTGCTTTGTATCTTCACTGTTTTAACTTGCTTTGGGATAGCATTGAGGTTGACATCCAGATCCACAAAATGAAACTAGAATTTTGCCTTTCATATACAGATTTGCAGCTGATATTTTGTTTTAGCTGGATAAAGTTGTGCCGTATATGAGGTCAGTTGCTGAGTAAAATGTAATATATTGCTTTCCAAAATGAGGTGAATTATCTTGTGATATGAACAGATTTTTTCTGGAATTGTGCTCGTTTTTAGTAGAGAAGAAGGGAATTTGTCATAGATACGATATTGATAGAGTACGTGGTTAAGGGTGCACCAAGCTCAGTGCTGAGGTACCCCCATCTTTAATTTCCCACAGGATGTTGATAAAGCTGCTGTTAACATTGGAAGTCACAGAGCAGGACTAGGTGTTATATAACCCCAAACCGTGTGCCAAAAATAGATTAAAGACAAAAAAACACAGAAGATGCTAGGCTGTAAGTGCTCTTTATTACTTTCATACCTGTTCTACCTTTTAGAAACACATGTTCTTGAAAACAGCTGAAATTAGAAGAATTGCATTTTAAGATGACAACTTTCTTCCTGCTGTAAATGATGGTAGATAAGGTTAGAAGAAAAGCAAAGTTACCTCCTTGAAAGCAAAGCCAGTGGGAGATGATGTGTGTTGGCTGCTCTGCCACGTTGTTTTCCAACCTGGTGCCTCTGCAACCCACCATGGTGAGCATGGTTTCCTCTCCAGGGGTCAGGGTGGGTGTTGGAAGTGTCCTGTTGGGTGGCAAGGCTTAGAGATGTCTCCTAGGACAAGAACACGTGATGATAAATTTTGAGAGTAGTTTGTAAAGCAGTTTAGCTGGCCCTTTAGATTTGACACTTTCAGTGTGCTAAAAGGAATAAAAAGTGTTCTGTGTCATTGAAATTTTGTGCCTCAAAATTATGTACTGCGCGTCTGAAAATGTTTGGCTTGGAGGTGCATTTTGTGAACAGGACTTTTATGTGAACAAAAGCTTTTGTCATATGAAAGCCATGCAGAGGAATTGTATCTGCCTGAAGGTCCCTCTTGCTACCAAAGCCTCAGCATTTTGAGAACTGGATCTTCTGCATATAGATGAAGAAAGCATAACCTGCATCAGCAAACTCTCTCCGATCCCTCTGCAGGTCTGTAACTCGTATTACTTAAATAAAGTGAATGTTCCTAAGGAAGCAATAACAATTTTGATGAACTTTAGAGCCACGGTTAGTCTCCACCGAGTGAAATGGCTGCTTTGTGCATGGTCATAAGGGTGGCTTTTGCTGCAGCACTAATTCTCCAAATAATATATTAAATGTCTTGCACATAGTTGGATAGTCTGTCATCCAGTTACAGCAGTGGCAGAGGTCACAGCATTGTGTTCAAAAGCTGCCTGGAAAGGAAGCTTTTTAATTACTGCAGAGCAAATGGAAAAGCTGCTCCCTGAGCGAGCGGCGAATGTGCTAATTTGGTATTTGGTGGAAGCAGCCTGCGGATTGCAGCTTCCCAGCTCTGAGCTGCTTTCCAGATAGCCTGCTACCCAGACAGGGAGGGGACCAGGGTGCTGGGCTTCATTACTGGCAGAACTTGATGCCAAGCAGGTTCCTTACTGGTTTGGAAAATACCAGCAGTGACAGGAGCTTGGGCTAAGGGCCATCTCTATATCAGTGTAAATCAAAGGCAATCAATCATGCTAATTCCTGGGCAAAATCCATAGTGAATAGCAAATGGCTCATGGTGACATGCAGTGCTGCAGGGTGACAGGGACTGCCGTGATGAATCGTGAAGGTCCCTGCTGCCTTGCGGCCCTGTGTTGATGGGGTTCCTGCTCACTGTTGACTCCTGGCAGATTAAATGTATGATCTATCCAGGAAAAAAAAATGCCTACAGCAAGGTGTCCTCAGAAGGAATTTCAAGTAAAAATGGCCAAAATCTCACTGAATACTGTGGCAAAAAGGGAGCTGAGAGACCCTCTGAGGCCAAGTAGGCTGGTCCTTGGGGGTTTTGTGCACATATGAAAGTGCTGTGAGTAGACTCCTTTGGGTAAAGGGTAAATGTATGGGCACTGTTGGGATTTCACTCGTTCTGCCCTCAGAGCATGGGGTGGGGGCTCTTTTCTTTTGTTTTTTCCTCTCTCTGGTCAGAGCTTATGGTACTTCTCAGTACAGTGGGTGATTATCAGGAGACACGTTCTAGAAGTGAAATGCATGGAAATGGCTACAAATGTCTGCAGGAAAAAGCAGGTGTCTTTGTTCTTTATGAAATAATCTTTCCCAAGCTCTTCAGCCAGGCTCAGATAAAAGCTTTTCTCCCCTTCCTGCAGATGAGGCTCGCCTATATTATTTATTTATTTTCAAAGACTTTTTAGAAGAGCTTTTACATTACTTTGTTGCTCTCACAGTTCAAGCATGATTTAATATGTCAAAACTAGTTTGTTTAACCGGCCTTGATTGTCTTGCATACTTCCACTAAAACAGGGCAGTCATCTTTCCAGGCATATTTCTGCCCAGCCAGATGAAGTGTCACAACCTGCTCTCGTATTGTGACAGCAGTAGATTCCTGTGACAAAGTTGACAGCAGACAGTTTAGCAGTAATGCCAGCAGACATGTCTTTGGTCATAGCAGCATGGACCCTCCTCCCACAACTGCAGAGATGAGTTTATGCTTGAAAAACGTAGCTGATCATTCATGTGAAAAGGAATTTTCGTCCAGATTAAGAGTCTGGCTAGCACCAGAGAGAGCAGGAAGCCAGCCTGCCCATGCCTATGCTTGTGTAGCCTTGACAAAGTAGTACTTGAGTCCCAACTCCAAACTAATAGACCTGGGTACAGGTCTCCTGATAAAAGTTAGCTGACGTGTTCTTGTACCTTCTGTGTTCAATGGGAATTTTGCCATTGGTTTTGGTGAGAGAAAGACAATGTTTCCTTAAAATACAGGCCTGTTAATTAAAGTCATTTCCTGGTCTTTATCTTGTGTAAGGTGTTTCATTGACTAGAAGTAAAATACTCGCTGTAGGATAGGAAATCAGTTGATAATTCACGTAACTGAGATTCAACCTATTTCTCCAATAATGGTGTGATTCTGATCTGCCCCGAACCTCCTTAATGCTGAAGAGTCTAGCCTGTCTATTTATGGTGGTTCTCTCACCTCTTGCAGTGGGACACAGAAAGACACCACTCCATTAAAAAGTCCTAGGGCAGGAGTTTTGAGTCACCTTTTGCTCTTATTACCCCTTAAATGCTGTGTGAAGCCTTTGTACATCGCAGGAAGCATTCCCTAACAGCCACTGCTGCAAAGCTGTGTGTCCTCTGTTTTTTCATCTGTACTTGGCATCTTTCTTGTTGACTCCTTTGGGCTCACACCTCCCAGCTGTGTTAATATGTGCTCAGCCCTGAGGTCAGCCATATCCTGGTGCTTTTACACTGGTAAAACACTGGTGCTATGTGGGGTTTTCACTGTGGTGTGTGGGATGGCTGCCAGCTGGAAATCTGGTGCTTAGGGACAAGGAAAATGAGGGCATGGTTCTGTTATTGACTGAGCTCTGAGCACTGCTAATGGCATTGACAAGGACTGTGTTATTGTGATGGCAAAGGCAGAAAGTCATGCACTGGCTCTAAAATTGTAGTGCAAAGGCTGGGATGGGGGACAGTGCTGGACTCTTCCTTGCTGTAAGGTAGAACCCTCCCATTTGGAGGGTGAAAGGGTACTTGGAGAGAGGGGGGAAAAAAGCTATTTTTTTTTGTGTTTTGCCCAGAAGACAAAAGGCTACACCAGATCTGGCAACAGCACATGAAGCAGTTGGCCAGTGTTGCCTGAAGCTTCATCCCCTGACTGTGAACGCTGTGTGTTGGCTGGAGCATTTACTGAGTCCTGTGCATGACACTCTCTGTATGTGTGTCCTAGCTGAAAGATTTAATCGTGATGGTGTGTGCAAGTTGTTAGCTGTATCCTTCTGTGCGCTGTACATATGTTTCAGACCACAATTATTCCAGTGTCCCTTGTTTGTTTAATGCCACGTATAATTCTTACAGTCTAACAGCAAAATGAGCATTCTGCAAGAAAGCAAGACCAGCCTGAATGAGAGTCAGCAGTTTCAGATGTAAACGATTGCTTTTAGGTCAGAAGCAGAGAAGCACTAGCTTAGGGTCCTAGCATTCATTTGGAGCCAGATGGTGTACAAATTTTGTCGTTATAATCAGGAAGAAACCAATGCTGTTGTCAGCTGAAGAAAATGATTTCTTCCTGAGCAAAGCCAAAACCTTGTGCCCCTCAGAATATTGTGCTTCTAACTGCATGGAAAATTCTGGCTACAACTGAAGTAACCATGGACTTACTCTTACTTCAGCATCATCTGCAGCATCATCTGCAATCAATGCACTGACTTCCAAATACCAGCTGGGTTCAGTTCTACTGTGAAGGAGACCCACTAGCTCTGCATAATTCAAGGAATTCTTGTCTGTGCTATCCAGGGACTATCCTGGTTATCTATCTGGGGAGGGTGGGCTACAAATGTGTAAAATAATTGATAAACCTCATTAAAGCTGTTTGCCAGCTTGCTTAATAAGCTGTTTTTCATGGTGGTAAGGAGCAGGAGTTTAGAAGGAGATTTAAGGAGACCTGCAGAGGCTGAATTGCAACCCCCTCGGGAAGTCTCCTGCCCAAGTCCAAGTGTGCCCTTGGAAGACTGAATATGGCAGGACTAGTATTGTCATACTTTCTTAAACTCCAGGAACCCCAGACTGTGTCTGCCCACACATTCGTCTGCACCATTGGCCAGGACCACAGCAGCATAAGCAGAGTTGTGACTCTGGGGGTCCTTCCTTGGTGAATTCAGATGCAGGGGTCTACGGTCTATACACCCTGCACATTTGCCTCAGATCAGTACCAAGACAGAAGAGGTGGCGTAATAGGTGTAGCTCTTTCTCAGCCTTTCCACTGCTTACTCAAAGATTTAGTGCTTTGAGAAGGCAGAGTTGGAGCAGCTGAGGTGTTAGTTGCTTCATATTCCCTCCACTGCACACATTGCAAAGGTAGTGTCTTGTGCCATGACCTATCTTATTAAGGCAAGATTTGCAAGACCACTAGTGCACTATTAGAGCCCTGCTTATAGAGGCAGTTACCTATTATATGCCTAGGAAAGGGACGATCTCTCTAACAGCCGTGCTGCAGATACGTCTGGAGCACTTCTGAATCTGTAGAGTTGTTGTGGGGTTTGATGGAATACATTTTGCTGCTGTCTGCGTGCTGCTGGGCAGGTGGGAGGGTTTGTGGAAAGCCGGCTAGACCGTTTGTTTGTGGAGTTCCTTCCACGTTTTGTTGTGTACGTGCATGCAAACAATGCAGGCTGCGCCTATGTAGACAAACAAGTTCAGTCTCCCAGAAAATTTATTTACCAAGCAAAGGTTTCTGGTTTAACAAATTCAAATTTTACATGTTGCAAAGCCTGATTTCCAGATGCCATTGGGAAAAGTGTCAGGCCACTTTCGGATTAGCCTTATTGTTCCATAGTATCTTACTGGCGTGCAAGGTTAATTAGTACTATAGGCAATATGCATTATTCATCACAGCAATCAGGCTTTTCTTCCATTGAGCTGTTGCATGCTGCAAATCATTCCTCTTCTGATAACAGGTCCTTGATATTGTTTTCGTATTTAATCCTGTCAAATTGTATACATGATATATAAATTATGAGGGTACTCTGCTGATTGAGAAACACCACTTCAGATGTCAAATGGACTATACCTTCAAGTTTTAAAACCTGAATTACTTATCTTCTTTGGCATAGATGTCTAGGGGCATGGCAAAACGAGAAGACTTTATTTCTGCCTCTCTTTATTTTGGGTTAGCTGGTCTGATGGCCCAAACTAGAGTAGAACTTGTGACTTGTTGTTTTACATCAATAATGGTTTTGGTGCTAACGATCAGCAGTATCTCATTGCAGGTATAAAGTGCTAAAATCATGTTACTGCTGGGCACTGTGACGTCCAGCCCAACGTGTGATATCCTGCACAGAGCTCTCGAGCACTTCCTTTCCCTGTCCAAGGGATGAGGCTGGGGAAGGCACTTGATAGCAGGGTTCCTTTGACCACAAGGACTAGCTGTGGGGTGCCCCAGGCTACTGCTCAGTCCCAGGGTATTACTGGGGTCCTGTGCAGGCTGTAGCCCCCAAGCCAGCTGGTTGCGTTTGTGTTATACACCCATTGCTTGGTGTGCAAAGGGTTTTGTCAGCTTTTCTCCTGGCAATTTCTCCGTTTAGGGGCCAAAGAACCAGAGTTGACAGCAGACAGGAGTGAGCTCACCAGCGAGGAGGCATCTAGTAAGAGGAGTTGTACGATATTGTAGTGATTCATCTGATCTTTCCATTCCTTAAAGGCAAGGCAGTCTTACCCCTGACACCCTGCTGCCTTTGCTTGCCCAGTTGGCAGGAGACTGAATCACTCCTATATCCTGAGATGACATTGCTGCAGGTGTCTTTCTTCTCACTTCACGATCTTTGGCAATTCCCCAGATCTCATTTGCTCTCCTGAGAAAGTTTTAGGCATGCATTGACTTTTTGACGTAGTATGGCATAGCCTCCTTGCACAGCATGCCTTGTAAAGTGATGCTGTGCCGCCAGGCTCTGGGGTGGTGACATGAACTGACAGTGCTGGAAGATAAATGTGGCAGAAGTTTACCTGAAGTAGCTTGCAGTAATGAATCCTCTATCTTATGCCAGCCTTACAGAAGTGATGGTGATGAATGTATAAGATTCCTTTGTATTCAAAACTGCAAGTAAATATTTTCCAGAAAGTGTGACTCATTTCCGTTCTGCTCCCCTTTGCTTTGGGCGTGCATTGTTTTCCCCTCCCAGGTTTCCCTTTAATAGAAATGGAGCATTCGGCTGCTGTGACTGCTTCTTGCCTCCTCCTGGCTGTGAGAGAGAGGAATTTCAAAGCCATGATTTCTGCAGATGAATGCAGAATTTATTTTTGCAGGTCGAAGAATAAGAAAATAAAAACATGCTTTCTATTACTTAAAATGAAAGCTAGTACCCACATGTGTCCAGGGCATTTTTAGGGACAGGTTGGAAACCGATTTTCAGTAAGAAGAGAAAGGCAAAAGAAAAGGGGGAATATTGTTTGTTGAAAAGTGATTAAACAGCAGCTGTTGGTAGCCCTGTGGCCGTTCATCAGCTGAGCTGAGAGATGGGGATCTTGGGGATCCAGCAGTCTTCAGTGGAAAAGGCCCAGAGATGAGGGCAGGCCTTGCCGAGGAAATACCAGCCGCTTTTGCTTTGAAGGATCCGAAGTGCCAGTCCTTCCCTAGCCCGAGCTCCTTCCTTCCAGTGCCCCAAGTGGCGTGTGTCAGAGTTGCACCAGGATTGCTGGGCTCGAGCCAGAGCCTGTGTAGACTGGTACTTTACAGTATCAGTCTCTGATCCTTTATCTGTGATACAAACAGATCAATGAAAGCTCTGTGGCTTCCCACAGTCTGGGACTTCCGGTCAGTTTGGGAAAGCTTGGTAGATACCTTTGGAACAAATGCATACCCTTGTGGGTAAAGTGACTAGCAAAAATATCTAATCTTTGATTTAATATACTGGAAATGTCATCAAGAGGGTCATTATCAGTATTATTCTTTTGCCCAGATTTTTACCCACTGTTTTGAGCAGGTAGTTAAGATACCTTGCAGCTGAGTCTGCAGCCTTCAGTGTCACACGGACCTGCCTTCAGATCCAAGCGTAGAGGTATGTACTTATTGTTCGCTTAAAAATTAGTTACAGACAGCAGAATATCAAGTGAATCGGGCCTAACTTCTGATTATGCAAATTCTCAAAAGTGCAATGACTTTGTCAGCTTAGTCCTTGAGGCCTCATTAATAACGTAGAAGCTTCAGTAAAAGCACAGTGCTCACATACTACTTTGATGCATGGTATTAGGACATAAAGGCAAAGAAATTTGTTCTTTTAAGTTGTCCCAGGGACAAAAGAATATATCTTGCAGCAATCAGTGGCACGTAGATTTAGTGTTGTGTTGCAGAGCAGCATGGGTGAAAGTATTAAGCAATGAAGATATGCAGCTGCTGTGTCCTTAGTCTGTACAGCCCTGAAATAGCTCATGGGGGCAAAAACTAGAATGTGTGGCTGATAAATAATAGAATAGCTTTGCTCCCTCTCCTCCCCCATTTTCTTGGTTATACATGACGGGAAGCACTTCTTGGAAGAAGCAGTGGGGTTTTTTTTTTTCAGTCTACACTGGAATTTAACAAAAGCTGTCATTGTTCCAGAGAAAAGATGCATTTTTGTTGTCATGTTTTGACTTTGAAGTAGTCAACCAAATTGAACTATTAAGTCTGAATACTTGAAACAAGCTGCTGGATGTGGTGAGGCTGTGGTCTGTCCTTCCTTCCCTAGGTAAGGTCTGTGTGTGCCTCAGTGTGCTTGTGCTTGAAATAACAAAAGGAGAAGCCTTGGGATGTCAGGCAGACTCGAGGGAAGGGTGGATGCTTAGGCTGTATCTGTACTAGTAAAATACACAGTGCTGGGAGTGTACCTGGCATGGAGGTTTGTAGAACTACACTGCTAGCTGGGTTTTTGCTGGACATGCTGGTGCCTCCCCAAACAAATCTATGGCAGGTGACATGGGCTGCAGACCACCTCCAGCAGGCAATTTGAATGTAGCCACCCTGTTTGGGGGAGTAAGTATTAAAAATGGTGAGCATGGGCTGTTCTTTCGTAGAATCGTAGGATGCTTAAGGTTGGAAGGGACCTCTAGAGGTCATCTAGTCCAACTCTGCTGCACATGTAGGCTCACCTAGAGCACGTGGCACAGGCGCATCCAAGCGGATTTTAAAGATCTCCAGAGAAGGAGACTCCACAACCTCTTCTGGCAACCTGTTCTAGTGCTCACCCTCACTGTCAAGTTCCTGTGGGACTTTTGGTGCTTCAGTTTGTGGCCATTTCATCTAGTTCTGTCAGTGACCACCATTGAAAGGAGGCTGGCCCCATCCTCCTCCCTCCCTCCCTTGAGGGATTTATACACACTGATCGGATCCCCCCTCAGCCTTCTCTTCTCCAGGCTGAACAGGCCCAGCTCCCTCAGCCTTTCTCATAGGGCAGATGTTCCTGATCATGCTTATAGCCCTGCACTGGACTCTCTCCAGTAGCTCCAGTGGTTCCAGTTAGGCATCTTGCTCTGCTCGTGTGGGTAGCCAAAGCTACAACCAGCCCCTTGGGGCCAGTTATACTTTAAAAGCATGCTGCATACTCTCCTGACTGGGAGGTCTATCCCAAAGAGCAACCGCCTTGGATAGAGCCAGGATTGGGGCACAGTGTAGAAGCCAAATAGCTAATTTCGTGTTCAGCAGGCATTGTGCTTTTTTTTTTCCCCTCTGATAGTTTTATTTCATATGTGTTTTATATAGACTTATTAAAGAAGGGTATGGTATCTGCACTAGGTGAGACTAACATGACTCACAGAAGACCCCATAATTTCAGCCTAATCCTTTGCATGGCATTTTGCAGTGTTAGCTCTTGAAATTCAGACTGGTTTTCAGTAGAAGCAGGACTCCTATATGCTTTAAAAATGCTGTCTTCAAAATTAGCTTCAAAACTTGCATTTCTCAGTGAAAATAAAATATCTTTTCAAAAGTGTTTTGTTTAGGTATTGCGAAAGGTAATAAGTAAAGGATATATAGCTTATTCCCTTTTTTAAATATCAAGAACACAAAAGGCCATAGGAGTAGCACACGGACATCATTGCCTTTCCAAAGCTTTGCTCCTACTCCTCATGAGACTTGTGCAGTTGCTTATAAGGGCGAGGGGAGAAAGGGCAGAATCTAAGCTGCTGCTTCTCTGCTTCCCTTGTTTGGGCTCAAATTCCCAGGGCTTTTGTCATGGGAGCAAATAGTATTTGGCACAGGTGATCTCATTATCTTTATTTTGTGATGAGGAAGCAAAGCAGAAGAAATTGCCAAAATCATGTAGCCATCTAGTGGAAAATCGGACTTCTCAGTGCTATGCTCTGCTCACGAAGCTATGAGTCCGCTTATATACATACAGTGAATGTTTTATCTTCCTGTTAGTGTGTGTGTACATGTATGAGATATATTTTAGCTGAGCTTAAGTGACTCATTGCTCTGACAATAATTGGTTTCAGTGTTGTGATTTTTAGTTGCAGTTGTGCTTCCTCCGTGTTTACTTCGGACAGGATTTCTATTGTAGCTCCAACATCTTAATAAATTTTGTAATGCACATTCTCGCTACATCATGTTTTTCAACTGCTGCTGGAGACAGAGCAACATGAATGGCATGAATATTTCTCTTAGGCTGTTGGGGGATATTTAACAGATGTTATAAATTCCAGTACAAAGTAAATATTACTAAGCCATTTGTATCTTCGACTTTTAGAAAGGGCTGGAGGAAGTCTTGTTCTGTGCTGACTTGTAAAAAATTAAAAAAAAAAAGAAAGAAAGATTTGCAGAATGATTACTTTAAAATAGCAAATAGCATGCTACTGTAAATGGTGTTACTGAATGTTTAAATATCTCCCTTTTTAAAAGGAATGGAAGCAGATCAGTGTCTGACAAAGCAACATGCCTCTGTTTTGTATCCTATGGCAAAATGACTCGACCTTTTCCTGCAAGGTAAAAACAAAACCAAAAGCTCTTAGTGACTTCACACAAAACTGGCAAAACCCTTCAGACTTGCAGTTTCATCATTGAAAAGACTAGTAAGCCAAACTGTAGAATTAAATAGTGCTTAGAAGTGAAGTCTGCCATGAACTTTCAGTTCAAGTCCCATCACTTAAACTGTTTTATAATGTAATGCTAGCAAGATATTTCACTTTACCTGGCAAAGCAAGTGAATAATAAAATATATGCTAGAATTCCCATGTGCTGGTGACTTTCTTTAATTTATCAAGCTTGCTGGTGTGTCTTCTGAAATTTTCTCCGGAATGATGACTAGTTCTTTAATTACACTTAGAGCTGTGTTGTTGTTGTTTGAAACTACAGATTGAATTTAGTAATGGAAGTGTCATTAATCTGGTGAAATAAAAATGTCTGGTTTTTTAATAAGGTCTCAATTTAGTGGTTTTAAAGACTCTGAAGAGATTTAGTGCTAAAACAGTTGATATAAATCTCTTCCACTCCTCTATAATTGTCTCTTTCAAGTGTGCACCTCTTTTCAAGGGACCTTGGCTCACTGTAATTTGAAATCTGTTTACTGCCTGCAGGAATTTGATGGCCTCTTATGGTTAAATGTTGTTAATATCAGATATGGCCAGGAAACTGAAGTGTAAATTTTATATATAAAGGACATATAACAATAATTGTACTTTTTTTTCCCCTTTCCTAAAGTGGTACTGTAGAAAGGCCCCAGTAAAGAGTTGGGCGCCATATGCTAGATGCTGTACAGATGCTGGGAAGCATCATGGACAGCGTGGAAAGCCTGTCCAGAGACTTGAATCTTATTGCATTTTAGATTTTTCATGTGAATTTTCCTACTCCTCATTTTAGGACTGTGTAACACTTGCTTTCTTGACCCTATAAACTGAGATATATCAGTCCAGTGCTTGATCTTGCTGGTTATTGTAAGGTATTGAAAGATTAAATGCAGTGGTACTGTATGGGTGTCTGGGCTTTGCATGTGCAGTCTCATACAGTGCTAAATAGAGTGGAAATGCATGATTGTTTCCATAATTATATTTGCTATGGTTTATTCCTGAATGGACTCCAGTCTTTTTTCATGACATTTAATTTCCTCCTTTTTTTTTTTTCCTTGCCAGAATGCTTTTCATAGCAAATCATCAAATTGGTTTGTTTTAGGTGAGGACGCAAATGGATTACTTGAGTTCTGTATCGATTTAGAATTGCAAGACAGGCACTGGATTGGCATTGCTTCTTATAGAAACATGTGTGGCTTCTTCATTAAACTTACGCTCACTGAGGCAAACTTCATTTCGGACCTTTTTCAAAACATCATTGATGCCAGTGCCGAGTGCATCCAAATTAGCTCCCCTCTGCCGTCTGTTTTCCACTACAAAACATGGAAAAGCAGAAAAAACCTTGCCCGGTCAAAAACGCAGGAGCTCTCTGCACCACAGTCTGTGTATTTAGCCATCTTAATAGTAAATATTGCCGTTAAGAGGGAATGATATTCACCAGGGAGCTGAATCACTGCAGTCAGTTTAGAACAACAAAGAGCGGAAACTGTACCAGCCTTAAAGATGAATTGGTGTTGGGGTGATTAAAAAGCTATATATTTCCCTGGTTCCGAGTAGGAGTTGGCATTGTTTTCCCTTGAGTTTTTCGGAAGTCTGTAAATAAAAATGCCTCCATTTTCCTTGGCGAGCAGCTTAAGGTCTGAGAGCATCGTTTGCCATCACATGCTCCTCATTAGCCAGTGGCTGGCACCGGGGCAAGAGGCTGCCCCGCAGAGGGGCAAGCGCGAGCGCTCGGTTTTGACGCTGGCTCCTTCCCTCAGCTGAGACACCTTGTGTCTTCTCAGGCTTTGGTGACCTGCTGTCGCTGAGTTTAGAGAAGTGTAAGCAAATACTGTGCCGCAGAGCAGGGCAGAGAGCCTGCGTATTTGCTAGCAGAGTGCTGGCGGAGCTGGATGCTCCCGGGTGCCGCGGTGCGCTTAATGAGCACTGCTGCTTTTCTTTCCTCGCTATGTGAGCGGCTTGGCAAGCAGTCCAGGGAAGACAAGGGGCAGCTCATGAGCCCAGCCGCTATCCTGCTTTTTAATTATTACTGTTCCAAATCCCTTTCAGTATTCACAGCTCAATTTATGTGCTAATTGCTCCTTCTAATGATCAAAAGATAGTGACTACCAGTGTGTATATGGGGGGGAAGTGTTTTCCTGGCAGTGCTGCTGTACAGACACCGTGAAATATCAACGGCAATTGTTTTTTGCCTTGTGTGCCTCAGTCAGCATCAAGCAACCCTGCTGCTGAGTGGGGTGGCCCCCAGGGTAAGGGCCACTTTAGGGAGCAGAAACGATGCAGGGAGAGCAGTTATGGAGCAGCATCATGCTGCCAGAGCAGGGGAGGCTGCTGAGGCTTCAAGGGAGGCAAGTATTCAGTCTGCAGGGCAGCAGGGGCCGGTGACGATGTGCAAGCTTGCAGCTCCTGCAGCAGACGGGTGACCGAGGAGCACACCAGGTTGAACACAGGGTGACGCAGACCAGCACCAGCTCCCTTTCTGAGTACAAAAACAAGGTTCACCACCTCCCCAGGTTTCCTGTTCCTGCCTTGGATCAGATCTGAGATGGAAGAGAGGCCTGTTGCCTTGCAGCGGCTGCCTTCTTTTCCTGCCATATCAAAGGCGAAGACGTGTTGTTGGAGCTGCATTCCACACAGCTATAATTATCAAGTACACATCTTGCTCTGCTCGCCTCCCACTCACCCTCTGCTGCCTGGTGCCAGGTATTGTTTCCCCTGCAAACCACCTCGTTGCTTCCCCGTGCTTCCTCCCACCCTGCTGGTCTCCTGGGCACGGGCAAGCTCCCTCCGCCGGCAGCCCGCAGCCCTTGGCAGGCGCTTCTGAGCAGCGAGGCTCTTCTGTAAAGTGTGTGCTGGCTGAGAGTCATTCTGTGGCAACCCTGCAAGGGAAGGGGGCACTTGAATGCCAGCGGGTGCCCATCCGGCTGACCCATCATGTGTCTTGTCCTGTGGGGCTGGAGGAAAGGCGGGTCATCCACCTGTGGGAGGTACCACAAATAGCAGCAGGTGCCCAAGGCAATGGGTGAGCAATGACCTTACACATGCTGTGCATTTCCCTTCCCAGAGCTTTCCTATGGCTCTGTGTGACAGTGAGGAGGCGTATGGGCATAGTCTGGGCCCTCTGGGAATATGATGTGCTCTGTTTTTACAGGAAGATATCTTTTTTTTTTTTTTTCCCCTCTCCCTCTGGTTCTAAACTGCTTGTTTGTTGGTTTGTACCGTTTGTGAACAGAGCTTGTATATCTGTTTATGAGGTGGTAGTTTGACTTTTGGTGTGCAAATGTGGAGCTGACAAGCATCTATTTGAATTTTTGGAGAAGCCCATGTAATTTTTGAGGAAACATTTTTTCTTGGTGCCTTAGTTTGGCCCAGATCTTTTTATTGCTTGCAAAATATCAAGTGAAACTTTTTCCCTCTGGGATGTTTTGCTCAGCACTGATAACTGGCCAGCCTTGGAGGACAGCCTTTTTAGAGAGAAAACATACATTCTGTACATTTGGTTCTTATTGCTCAGTTCTTTCACATCGTTGATATGAGGTACACGCCATGAAGGAAAAAATGCAAATTTTCTATTCACTCCTCACTGTAATAAAATTGGTCAAAGAACCTCACAGTTGCAATTGCTATCTTAATTTCTCATTAAATTTATAGAAAATGAAGGGAGATGATGTGATTTATTACCAAAACTAGGAAATCTCACTTGGGAGATTGTGCTCTCTGGGATGGCTGCCTGTCTGCTCAGAAATAAGAGTCTAGCAAAATAACCAGGTATGCCTAGAACACTGAAAACAACAGTCATGATACCATTTTGAATAATACACTGCTGCAGGATCTTGCTGGAGGTAAAATAAGGTACAACATGGGAGAAGCCGGATTGATATACAAGTGTTGAAGACCAAGAAGTAGCTAGGTATAATGAATAACTACTTTGAAATATTGTTTATTTATCTTCTCTGGAGGCTTCCATAGATCAGTTTTTTTTTTCTGGTCTTTCAGAAAAAGAGTAATTGTCTTTTTTTTTCTTTCTTTTTTTTTGGTTTGTTTTCATGGAAATTAATGAACTGAACACAAGCTGATTTGTTTCAAGAAAGCTTCTACCCTGTTAGCTACGGACATAAAGAATTTATGCTGAAAACATGTTATGAGACAGACTTGTATATAGCTGTCAGTATTCATATTAACCCATCCTTTGACTTAAACGTTTTTGTTAGTAGTGTGGATTTTTTGGGAAGATGTCTGTGAAAGCAGAGTGGCTGGAGGAGGGCAGGTACATGGGCTGAGCAACCCTAATGGTAATGGACTATGCAACCCACCTTGGCAACATCTAAGCTTGGGGAAAATGTCCAAGTTGCACATACCGTTATCATTAACCATTTCAGCTTAGACTGTTAATACCGATGAATCTTGGTAAGAGCAAGCTTTAGACAGTGGGTACTAGTTCACATTAGGGCAAACAGGGAAAAAGCCTTGGGATTCAGTGATGTGAGTTTTTCATTGCCTGACCTTTTCATCTTCTTTGTTTCAGAAATGTGATTTCAGAAAAGAAGTGGGTTCAGGGAATTGGTATCCATCTCCAATTCATAGGTCCCAAGCTGTCTCAACCCAGGAGTGATCACATGTAATTGCCAAATGTTGTCTATACAAAAGTAGTTACGGGAGTGGGAAAAAAAGAGGGGGGCGATGGAAACGGGTAGAGTTGTGACCAAGTGTTTTTACTTATTGCAGTTGTCAGTATTGCAGTACTGCAAAGATACACATGCAGAAATTGTGCACTTTACTCGAAAGCCATGGCTTGTAAAGCCCAGTAATTGCTGAATTTCTAGATTTCCCTCAGCATTTCTGAGCTTTTAGTTTCTATTTCAAATCCTTTCTTGGGAAATGTGAAGTCTACACAACTAACTAGAAGAAGGATGAAGGCTGTGATCCTGATGATATATATAAAATACCAAGTATGATGAAAACAGGAAATCTGATAAAATTGACAGCCAAAAAAAAAATTTACAGTTGATAAAAATGCTCAACTCCATATTGGAGAGTTTGCTCCAAGAATCACTAGGATATATTTTATTTTGTCTTAAATTCTGTTGGGGGAGTCTAGATTAACATAATTAAACAAATTTGTCTTTCACATTCTCAGTGCTTTGTATCTAATATCTTTTTTATAGAGGCCAAAACTGTATGCATCTGCATACAGTTTTTATAGAGGCCAATACCGTATGCATCTGCAAAGCACCTCGCTATCTGCGCTGATAATAGTCTCTAAGAGAAGTTGAAATAATAGAGATGAGTTTTGGGAATACGTGCGGCTATATAAATTCTCCATTGACGAGAACATTATTCCTGTTGCTGGCACTTCTCTGTCACTTCTGTCACTTTTCTTTCCCAGCAAATTAAGGTATTATTCATGGTCTAGTAAATTATTTAAAATCAATACATTTGCCAACTTCTTATCTTGTCCGCTATGCTTAAGGTGAAATACTATACAACATGTTTCCAAATGAAGTGTTGCATACAGGATAAATAGTCATTAAATTGTGCCTCTCAAATGACATCATACCTAATAATACATTAGTAGGTGTTTGCATCTAAGCAGATCTATGCAGCTCCTGGGAGTCAATTATTTTGTCAGCCACTGCAGCTTCACGAAAATAGCAGAATTTTCACCAGAGCGAGGCAGCTAGCCACAAAGGAGGAACTAGAGCAGATGTTATTGCAAAGAAATAGATGTTCCAGAAAGTGTGGGATTGCAAAGCCAGTGTAGACTAAGGTAATACTTACAAATTGTAAAGAACTTTGTGGTTGATGCCTTTTTTGTTGTTTTGTTTTGGCCATCCAATTGACAGTATCAGAACCCCAAAGTGCACAAGCAAAGCTTTAGCTTTAAGTATAAAGGTAAGAAACAAACAGTTTAAATGAGGGCATGCACCTCACTCGAGCAACACATGCTTAATCTTTTGTTGGGAGGAACCTGCTTTTGTAGTGATATGCCTAGAGAGGATGATTCTAGATTTGTATTCAGTTATTCTTATTTAAAGTGAGATTCCCCAGTAGGTAATTGTGCCTAAGGTTAGAACCTGACCAGGAAAAACTGAAAAGTGCTTTCAAGTGCTAATGCTCTCCTCTATATTGAAGTTGCATTTTGTGTATTTTCTAGATACTATAGGCATTAATCTATAAATAGTCGGTTTGTATATATTTGTATTACAATAACACATTATGTATGCCATAGCTGTTTTAATCATACTTTGGAAGAGTTTTGTCTTTTTTTGTGCTAATGATAGTGCTGAACGCTTCATTATTTTGGGGAATCATGAGCAGATGCATGTCATAACCATCTTGTGTTACCGATTTAATATATTCCTTGCAGTACTAGCTCTACCAGCTACTGCAGCTGGTATTTTTCCTTATAGTCTCTTCTCCTAGAGATGTGACTTTAGGTAAGAGTTTCAACACTGTTTCTCATCCTTTTCTTAAGTAAAATATTCTGCTTTTTGACTGTCTCCTCCCCAATGTTACGCATTGCATAGGCAGGAAATAGGATCTGGGCAGTAGCTGGGATCTTACTTTTCACTCTTCATTTTGTTACGAGTGTGGGAAACATGGTCACTGCTGGCAGAGTGCCTCCATACACAATGGCCATCTCCAGACTTTACTCTCAAAGATCATGCACCCACGTGCATTAGTAGATCCTTCTCCAAACAGATTCAGAACGTGGTTCAGAGCCACTCTCTCCTAGAGCCCCTGCTTCATGAAGATGGCAGGAGAGCTCTCTGAGAAGCTCTTCTCCTTGGCCTGAAATGGTCTCTGATCCACCTTGCTTCTAAAGAGGAGGCTGGTTTAGCACCGATCTGTGAGGTTCAGTCTGCTCGGGGTGTCTGTGTTACAGCTGCGTGGAGCTGCAGGCACCTTGACTTGACGAATGAGGCAAATACAGGCCTTCAGTGGAGTGCCCGTGTCCCATAACCGTCTTTTCAAAGTGGGAATTACTTTGGTTATTAGTTTTCCTCAAAAATTTGCAGTCAAGGTCATCAGTGCCTTTCATGAGAAGAAATATAAAGCTGTTGTATGTACTGGGTATTGTGAGAACAATGTTGTGTTTAAACAGAATGACACTGAGACAAGATGGATCCAGGACTAAACTGTGAGAATAATGATTTGAAATAAAGATTCTTGATCCCAACCAAGGGGTGATGAATCATCCCTTGCTGCCAAAATAAGAATCTATTCGTGTCCAAAAGGCTTTTGGAAAGCGATATTTTTTTCCAGGAGTAGAATATGGCCAGATGCTGGGTAAAGAGCACCTGAAAAGGGTCAAGGAGAACTGCTTGTCATGAGTAAAGCAAGCATGTTTATCTTGCTTGTTAAAAGCATTTATGACTTGGATTTCCTGCAGTTCTGGACTCAGCTCACCACTATGTGGAATATATGTCAATGCATAAATTCTTTGCATTGTTCACAGATGTTGGATGGCCTGTGAGCCCAAGTGGTAGATCAGCTCCAGACCAATTAGAGATTTGTTGTGGTGTGACAGAGAGATTCACCAGGGTAGATGATTCTGCTGTTGGGAATCAAACAAATCTTGTTTTAAATGCCTTGAAAAAATGTTTTAAGAGTGGGCACTGTGCACTAGCAGATGCTGCTAACCACTTCTGTGCCATAAGCTTTCCTGCCTGCTCTTCCACCGCTGTGAATTAATTTGGAGCAATGCTGTGCTGTCTGTCACAATTTTGCTCAAAAATGGAGCCGGTAATTGTGTTAAATCGATCCTACAAACAGTAGGGAATGATGATCATAATTTTCCACCTTCTCACCTTCTCAGTGTGAAGGCTAGTGCTTCCGTCGTGCAGCCTCCTCAGTGCGCTCAAGTCCTGTCTAAAGACCTCCTGAAGCCTTAAATACTATCACCCAAGATACCTAAGGTAATGTGCTAGTGTGAATTAAGAATTTAGCAATTCAGCCCATTCTTCGATTTGACACTGTTGGAGTGTTGCCACTTAATGAAATGGTTCCTACTTGTTGGCTCTGCTGTTGGCCACTTTATGCCCAGCAGACCTCTTGTTTTGGTTGAAGATGATTCATAAGCAGCAAATGACAAGCTTTGCTTTTTTTTTTTTTTTTCCTTCTTTTTTCCCTTTTTCCCTTCCACTTCCCATAAGGTTGCAGAGGGGTCCAGAGGCCTTTTGAAGGGAAAGGCGCTCTCTGTCTCTCGCAGATCCTTTCTGACTTCTTCCCATGTGATGCAATATGATAGATATTTCAAGCCTGTAATTTTTAAATAGAATGAAAATAACAAGAAGTTATGTTAGAAATGGATTGTGGTTACATCCCAGGTAGTCGGAAGTCATCTCATTCACTTGCTCCAAAGTCACCTTGCTGCATGTAAATCCAAAAGCTAATGTACTGGGTCTGTCCTGCTTTAGCTGAGATATCCAGCTGAGTCAGTCATCCATAAGTCAGCATACATATAATTCCAGCAATGTCCATATGTTAAAGGATGCTGCAGAACTCAAAATAATGAGATTCCCGAAGGAAAAATATGAGTTTTTTTAAATTATTTTTATGAAGAGGAACACATCTAAATCCATGATTTACTGTTCTGAAATGGCTTTCTAAATCCTGTTCAGAAGACTAAGGCATTTACAGAATCACACAGAACCACACAGAATGGTTAAGGTTGGAAGGGACCTCTAGAGATCATCTAGTCCAACCATCCTGCTCCAGCAGAAACACCTAGAGCACGTGGCACAGGGTGGCATCCAGCCAGGTTTTGAAGACCTCCAGAGAAGGAGGCTCCACAACCTCCCTGGCAGCCTGTTCCAGGGCTCTGCCACCCTCACAGTAAAAAAGTTCCTCCTCACCTGGAGATGAAACCTCCTGTGTTTCAGCTTGCACCCATTACCCCTTGTCCTGTCACTGGCCACCACTGAGAAAAGTTTGGCCCCTCCCTCCCTACATTCTCCTTTCATGAAGTTATACACATTAATCATATCCCCTCTCAGCCTTCACTTCTCCAAGCTGAACAGGCCCAATTCACTCAGTCTCTCCTCATACAAGAGATGTTCCATTCCCTTAATCATCCTGGTTGCTCTTCTCTGGACCCTCTCGAGAAGCTCCACGTCCCTCCTATACTGGGGTGCCCAGAACTGCACACAGTACTCCAGGTGCGGCCTCACCAGAGCTGAGTAGAGGGGCAGAATCACCTCCCTTGACCTGCTGGCAACACTCCTCCTGATGCAGGCCAGGATGCCATTGGCCTTCTTGGCCACGAGGGCACACTGCTCACTCATGGTTAACTTAGTGTCAACCAGGACTCCCAGGTCCCTCTCCGTGGAGCTGCTTTCCAGCAGGTCGACCCCTAATCTGTACTAATGCCTGGGGTTATTCCTCCCCAGGTGCAGGACCCTACACTTGTCCTCATTGAACCTCATGCGGTTCCTCTCCGCCCAACTCTCCAGCCTGTCCAGGTCCCTCTGGATGGCAGCACAGCCTTCTGGAGTGTTGACCACTCTACCCAGCTTATCTACCCAGGATCTGCAGACTTGCTCAGGGTGCACTCCATGCCCTCGTCCAGGTCATTGATGAACAAGTTGAACAGCACCAGGCCCAGCACTGACCCCTGGGGGACACCACTGGCCACAGGCCTCCAGCTGGACTCGGCCCCATTTATTACCACCCTCTGGGCTCTGCCATCCAGCCAGTTCTCGATCCACCTCACTGTGCACTCATCCAGACCACACTTCCGGAGCTTCCGTATGAGGGTATTATGGGAGACGGTGTTTAAAGCCTTGCTGAAGTCAAGGTAGACAACATCCACGGCTCTCCCCTCATCCAGTTGGCCACTCATCCCATCATAGAAGGCTATAAGGTTTGTCAGACATGACTTCCCCTTGGTGAATCAATGCTGAGTACTCCTGATCACCTCCTTCTCCTTCGCATGCCTAGAGATGCTCTGTAGGATGAGCTGCTCCATCACCTTTCCAGGGATGGAGATGAGGCTGACCAGCCTGTAGTTGTCCGGCTCCTCCCTCTTGCCCTTTTTGAAGACTGGAGTGATGTTGACTCTCTTCCAGTCCTCCTCTTCCAGTCCTCCTTCCAGTCCAGTTTCAGTCAAGTTACCATATTAATAACAGCTTGAGCTTCTTTGTTGGTACTTGCTGAGGCTTTTGCTTCCTCTCAGATTTCTCCTTGTAACAGTAGCACAGCCTATTCCTATAGAAAATACCTCTTCCTTAATTGGCTGCAGAAATCTGTGTAAATGTTGTACATCCAGGCACTGGGAGTGGATTTAGCCTAGAAAGGAGGGCACCAAGGTTAAGATAGTGTGCACTCTGTTGTACACTGAATGAATTATTTGTGTCGAGTGTTTTGCAGCCTGATGCAAGAGTCACCAGGTGCATGCTTATTGCCTCTGAAGGTAGCTTGAATGATTCTCAAATATTTCTGTAGAGGAGATGACAGGCCAAACAGAGGAGAGCAGAGAGTGTGGGAGCTGAGCCACTGTGGCAAGACAAATGGGAGAAGTAGGTTTTGAGAAAGAATTTTGGGGAAGGAGATAGGAGAGACTTAGAGGGCACACAGATGTCTTGAAAAGCTGCCTTTGACTGCATTGGTGTTTCTGTTTGGAATTTGAATGATATATGGATGAAGATAATATGAAAATGAGTAGTAATGGTTAGCGTTAGGGGATGGGAAGTGTTACGTGTGTGAGCAGACAGAAAATAATTCCTGGGTTAAAGACAGTTTTTTAATGGAGGCTTCATAAAACAAAAGAAATTGGCCTTTTAAAAATAAAGCAAAAATATAATTTTATCTGTTAAAATATATTGTGTGTGTTTGATTACCTGTGGCTAGATTCAGTTTCCTACATCAGCACTTCTAAGCGAAAAGGAATGCAGCCTTGTAAGAAAGTTACAGCTCTTACCTAATTTAGGAGGGAAAGCTCCTTTCTCCCTGTTTTGGTGTCAGTAATGAAAACAATACTGTTTTTACCATGTGTGGAGAAAAACGTGCTTGTTCTAGGTGAGCAGAGAAATAGTTTGTGTTGCTTCAGTATTAGCAACAGAGATACAAATTATTACTGAGAAATAAAAGGTGACCTTGAAATATCCTGAACTCTGACCACTTGTGCTCAGTGTGCACTTGTGCTTCAGCGTGCTCTACTGATAATTCCTTCTCTAAAACCTTGTTTAAGAGAAATGACGAATTAGCCTTGAGAAGCAATGTTAAATCTGCCCATATGCTTCTGTTCTCTGTATGCTCGGTTTCTATTGCAGCACCCAAAGCATGTTAGGATATTAGATTATTTGTCATGTTCTCATTAGTTCATTTTTGGATGGGTAGTTTTTGTTATTCACATACGTGGTAGAAAACACTGTTTTTTAGTTGCAACAATTGAGGGCAATGATTTTAAGTGTGAACTGGAATCTAGTGTGAAGGTGCTTCAATGAATGATCTTTGTTCAGATATTTAATAGACTTCAAGTTCGGTGTTTTGAGGAGTGTAGGAATTGACACAAATTTTTGAGACATTTGTTGAAGCCTGACTGGAGAATCATCTCCCACGGAGAGCAGAACCCTCATTGTCAGAAATGCAAACATGTTTTCAGGTGCTCATCTTGGCCACTATAAAATGTATCGACCAGTTTGGCAAGTCTTTCATTCCACTTCATCCCATAAAATCACACTCTTCTCCTGCTATGTTTTCTTCTGGCTAGAAAGTATCTATGAAGAATCCAAGGTGGGAAGTGCCATTAGCTCTCTTCACCCAAAGGAAGCCAGATCGAAAGGAGGCTTCCAAACTGGAAGCCCAGTTTTAAAAACTCTCAGTATCTTGGAGCCTGGAGATAGTTCATCTCAAAATGGAGAGCTGCTTTCAGCATGTGTGCTAGCCCTTAATGATGCAGCCGTTGCGGCACTATATACATATACAAACACATATACACATACACACACATATAAAACAAACTATATTATACACATTTATATTACATATATTATACATAACATAAATACAATTAATATAAATATTAATATGGTAGATATTAAGTCAGTGCTTTTTGGAAAGCACAAGTTGGGGCAGTGGGTGTAGGTCCCCCTGCTGCGTTTGGATGCTGTCCTTGATGAAAAGGCCAAAGCCTCCGCTGAATCGCTCGGCTGTGTCTTACATATTAACCACAGCACAATTTCCAGCACATTTTTTGGTTAGATGATTTATGCAGGTGCCCTAATAAAAATTGGAGTGGAGGCAAGGTGTCTTGCCTCCTCTGAAATTTCAGTCCTACCCTTTTAGACTTATGGGTTGGATGTGTTCTTAGGAAGACGTACAACCACATATCTGAGCTATAAATAAAAAGGGGAGAGAATTGATCTAAATCTGGAAAAATATTGCCATGTAATGTGAACGTATGCACCTCTGCATGAAAAGTAGAGTTTGGGATTTTGAAGTCTTTCTCCTGACCAGCAAGCTGCTGTCTTTTATCAGCTTAGTGTATTCATACTGTGTTTAGGCAAAGTGCACCATAGGCTGCAGAGAGAGCCAAGCTTAACACAAGGCATATTGGCATCATCTTACATTAGTTGGCACCTGATTTCTCGTACCTGTCTGTTTGCTCTACATCTGCTAACGATCATTTGAGAGTCCAAGAGCGTTTCTGCTGCATTTTGGGCATCTGCATCTGTTAAGGCATCATTGATAAGAAAGAAAGCAGTGAGCGCTTAGAAAATGAGGTTTTTGACTAGTATTGTGTCACGAGTATGACCTAATGAGAATGAATGAAATGAAGGAGCAGAAATTTGCTGAAGAGAAGCAGGGATCCATTTTCACTTTCAGACACACACTCACCACATAGGATCCCACAAGCACCGAGGTGCAGGCTGCACAGCCCAGCTGGCTGATATTTATTGAAAACGAACAGCCTGTGAAATCGCTGTGAAAACACTGCATTGTGGAAAGACTGCCGAGAGACCCGAGGGCAGCTGTTGGGATGAGACGTCACAGAGGCTTCTTTAGAAAGGAAGGATTTGCCGCCAAAGAGCGGCCGGCGAATCTGTGGCGTGTGCCCTGTGAGCTCCCCAAACACTGTGCTCACCGCTTGTGCTAGCGCTGGCTTGAGCTGACAAGTTAAGTGCTTCCTTTGGAGTTTTGACAATGGGACTTTCACATGCTTCCCAACAATGCGGAGCGGGCGAGCTGATAGCACTGCTTACTGCATTCTGTAAAGCCACGTTGCTGCACGTTTGTTCACTGCCTGCCTGGCCTTAATCCTCAATTTTAAAGTTATATTTATAGATGAGAAGGGAGGGAAGTAGGGAAAGCTTTGAGCTTTTTTAGCTGCAATGCCAAATTTGAGCGCGGTTCAAAAATTGGAGTTCAATAATTTAAAAACTTGCATACAGACACAAAAGCATTACCTTTTAGCAGAGCATTTCGTGGCTCCATAGTAAGACCTGAGCTGAGTTTTGCACTTAGAGAAGGGTAGTAAACACTTTGTTGTGATATGAACAGTTATCTTTTTAGGATGCTCCTGCTGTGGAGATTTTATATAGTGGTTAACTAGCTGAAGAGTTGGGGCAAGCACTTTAGAAGTAGATTTTGAAGGACTTTAAGCCTATCAGGCCTTCTGTTGGCAGGATGCTGGGCCACAGCATGTGCAATTCAGTGTAAGCCTGGGCTGCAGCCCTGATTTTGGAGCTACAGCAGGTAGCTGTGCAGGCACTGACCTCCTCCCTGCTTGTGCCAGGGAGACTGAGAGCTGATGCCAGGAACTGCACTGTCCAGTGCTGCATTGCCAAGCAGTAGCGCAAGTTCTGGCAAGGAGGGTTTTGTCCAAAACTGGTTTTGGACACTGGAAAGGGATTCAGGTGGCATTTCACAGCTAGAATCGAAGACTTCTAGTCCAACTCTGTGCAGCAGTGCCTTATTCTAGGGATACCAAAGCTTGCTGGGTGCCTCTACCTGAACTTGGAAAAAAATGAACTCCCTCTGCCTCTGTTTATTTCTAGACCTGTGCGGAAAAATTTTATTAGCCACCATAAGTCCCAATGAGACCTAGAAACTAGTTGTTTGAGCATTATCTGACCCACACCAGCAAATGAGCTTCCTTGCATAAGAATATGCCTTTACTGCCGAAACTCCTAAAGTCCTCTTTGCACCAGAGAAGACAGCAGTGCTTTTTACAGCTGAAGTGTTCGGGTTTTTCAGGAGGGAAGGCCCCTCTGTGCCTTAAAGCAGGTCAGCCTTGTCCCTCCTTGGTATTGCCATAGGGCAGGCTTGAGGCAATTAGCAGTCTTAATTGCATTGCTCTTTTTAATGTTTTGAGGTCTCTATTCTGCTTAAATTTATTGGGTGTGTAAAATTTGTTCCTCTCCTGCACTGTGGCTATGCTGAAGTTCAATGGCAAATCACTCCAAAGTGCAGCGCTGGAGTATGTAGATAGTGTGGGAATTGCTAGAACTGTGAATAGCTATAATATCTTTCGATTAAGGGCTGCTATACCTACCTTGACTTTTCTGTTTTGATAATTTTGGCACACACAAAGTTTTTCTAGGAATACAGTTAGCTTTTTTGGCAGTCTTGCAACTGTGCAGGAGGCCTTAAGAATATTATTTTCTTAAATTTTGCCTGTCCTTGAGGAGGAAAAAAAAAAAAAAGGACTGCCACAAGCATAAGCACATTCCAAGTAACTGATACCTTTGATCTTTGCAGTTCAGTGAGTGCCATAGAAAGTCTACAGCATAGCTACAGAAGGAAAGAGCAGACTTTATTTTTAAGTTTTTTTTTTTTAACTTTAGCATAGATCTCTTTTTCTCATTTATTTAGGTTATGTGTTATGGGGTCCTGTTACCCAGGTCACCTTTGCTTGTTCTTTATTTTCCACTTAAAGTTCATGCTGGCACCACACAGAACATTCACCGCTCTGAACAGCGACGCCTTGCTTACTGCTCGGTTAGTAATGCCCTATCAACTCCAAAGGCAATTAATGCTGTTTTCCCAAAATGACTTCTGCAGAAATCAAGTGTAATTGGAAAGTAGTTGACCATTATGATGGCTTATCTTGTCAGGGACTGATTTATTTGACTCTAAAACATTTTATTGATATCTTTGGAAAGTAGCTGCATGACTAAAGTAAAAATGTTAAACTTATTAATCATGGTGAGCTTTTCCCTGCTGGGTTTATCATTATACATGAATTGTGCTGCTTGTAAAATTGACTGTATATTATTCCAAGAAAGCTGTACTATAGGCATAGTTTTGTTTTTAACTTCATTAGTGTTAAAAATAAAATGTTCAAGTAGACAAAAAGGTTAAGTGCAAGATGCTCAGATCATTTTTATAGTCTTTTTGAAGATAGAGATGCTATATTCATAGTGAACAGTTTTGTTGCTGTTATTAATCTGCAAAATCTGAAGTTCTGATTAAGATCTGACTCAGGACACCTATCACCTCTTCCCTTTGAAGGCCCAAGGGGTGATAGCTTGCAACACATCAGCAGGCCCTTCTGAGCCACATAGATTCCAGAATTTTTATTAATATATTGTCTTTAATATAAGAAAACAACTTTTATTCTTTACTGGATTCCTTTGCATTCCTATTGGAGAGCATTATGACTAATGAATACCTTCCCTATTTGCTGCAAGAGTAATACCTGTGAGGCTCTGTTTTGAAAGCATAAACACCAATCTGGTGGGATCACAGTGTTTCCCACAGAAGCAGGGAGAGTTGAAGGAGATGTAGAATATTCCTATAGAAGATGGTAAGAAGAGGGAGGTGAGTGCAGCAGTGCTCTTGATTAATCACTTGATGTTCCAGAACAAGTTGAACAGCATTGCAGATTCAGGGGGAAAAAAAAAGGTGAGTTTCAGGGAAAAAAAAAGGGGGCTGTGAAGGACGAGTTCTTCTTGGAGTCTTTACTCTCCAGGAGTTTTTCCCGGAGGAAATTGTTAGGCTGTGTGCAAAGAGGAATAAAACTTGAAATCAATTTTCTTTTCAAGCAGCACATTTTCTGGGGCTAATGGGGAAAGATGAGCTTGAACTGATTCATTTTGTACGTAGCAGTGCTTTGTTTGAGTTTCTCCTGTGCAATTCGTCCTCCTCCCACAGAATAAATGCTAGTGATAAGAATAAATGTGAGAGCTGTTGCAGGTGGGGACTGGCTTGATCCCTTCAATCAGATGGAGGGAACATTGTTCCCAAAAAGTCAGATGATAAAAGCTATGTGCCCCTTAAAGCAAGCAGCTGGAAAGAGGGCAGTCACCAAGACCAGCCAGATAGGACCATATGTTTTTAGAAGTAAGGCTGCTATAGCTGTACATTAGAAGACAGTTCAAGAGATGCCAGTTAAGACGCAAATCCTGAGTGGCTGCAAAAATCACTGCCTCCCACTGCTGGGAGCAGCCTTTTTGCAGCACAGGCTGCTCTCAGTGCTGCTATTCCTACCTTGCAAGAGGAGTGCATTGGGAATGCATTTTCTTTGACTTTCAGGACTGATAGATGTTTTTGAGAATTCCCCCTCTTTATTTCGCAGGACCTTTTGCAGCAAGATGTCTTTTGCAGCAAGATGCAGCGAGATGTGACAGGCTGTGTCCTTTCACACTGCCATGGGACAGCGGTTGTGGGTGTCTTAGCACCTTTGCCTGATCTGCTTTCTGTTTTTGTGAGAACAAAAAGCTGTTTCTGTTTTTGTTTCTGTTTTGTGAGAACAGGCAGAAACTTTGGCATAATCAAATTTGTATTTGTTTATTACTTAGCTCTTATTTCGTCTTAGAATGCTAGGAGTATCTGAGCAGTTTATTTCTGAGACTGCCCACATCTTGTCTCTTCCTGCCAGTCCCCCATGTCATTGCAAGTGATAAAAAGATGCTCTGATGGAACTTGAAGACATACGTGTGTTAATATCCTGTTGAATAAAAATGCAGCTCTATAGATCTTTTTCTAATTTCCTTCTATCTGTAATGTCTCGGATACTCATTATGCAATCTCATTTTATTTTATTACCTTACTCTTTTTAATTTTTATTTTATTCATAACAAAAACATAGGATGAGCAGAAAAGATGAGGATCAAATACAAGACTGACAACAGATAAAGAACTTCGTAACATGAAAAAGGAAATTTCATGCTATTAATATTCAATCACGCCATGGAAGCAGGTAGAGGTGTTGATGGGGGGAGATTCATACAGCAGTGGGAAAAGCACTGGCCTGGTGACAGTCTTCCACCTGCATAAGAGTTCAGATCAGATGATTTTCTCAAAGCTGCAGCATGGCTGGGAGTGGCCGAATTTTTTATCAGCATTTATCTTCAGTATGGAAGTCATTTATCCTGTCCCTTAAGCAGGGTAACAGATGAATAGGCCTCGTGCTTTTCGAGAAACAAATGCTTAAGGAATTTGGCCTCTTGACTTCCCATCCTGCTGTGCATCCGGGGGAGCAGGGTTATCGCTGGACGAGTGTCACAAACTGCCTCTGTGTATGCCTAGCTCATAAATAATGTCCCACTTGGGTTGTGCCCTCCACAGGGAGGGGATACAGAACTGTGTCCGCTGTCATTTGACCCGAACAGGTGCCAAAGCGCTCTGTAGTTGGATGGAGGAGAGCCAAAAGGTAAGGCAAACCGGCATAGATTTTGGTAGCTCTGCTGCTACTTCTCTGGAGAAAAGCTGTGAATGTCTGATGAGGGAGGCAAAACTTCAGTTTTGACAAGTAAATGCATAACGTACTGCAGTTTGAAAGCTGACCAGGAAAGTTGTGACATAACAGAAGAGAGCAACTCTTAGGAGGTGTGGTAAGGTCCTTGGGCCTGAACTTGGTGGAGATCCTGGTAAGAGGAGGAAAGACTGCAGCAGGGTGCTCACAGGAGCTAAAGAGCCCTAAAAGCCTTGATCCCCAAGTTTAGATTTTAACCTACAATTACTACCATTAAGGGATTTTAATTTTTATACGTAAGATGGTTTTGTTTTGTTTCATTCAGAGCTGTTGGTAAGGATGCTGTAGAGATCATGCTTACCCTCATCTCTCTGTAGAGAGATTCTTACCTAGGGTTGCTGTGGCTTCTGGAGGTCAGTGTTGGCCAGGCCACGGTTAAGGTTGTGTATAATCTGTCTATGTGTTATCTGTCTGGGTGGCTTGTTCTCTGTCCATTGCGGGTCTCCAAAATTCAGCAAGGTGCTGCTCCCACATCCGTAATGACTCTTCAGCAACATGTTATCCCGCTTGGACTCAGTTTGGTTGGTTCAAGCAAGCCCTTGCCTCCGTGCCCCGGCTTTACTGAAGTCAGAAAGTCAAATGATCTCTGCAAAGTGCTGTGGCAATGGAAGACTGAGTGACATTTGGATGTGTGTTTTTTTGCAGACTGTCTCCCTGTGCAATTTGCCATGCTGTAATCCACTTTTGTACTTTACTAGTTCATTTCATTAGCATGGTGCTCTCTGTCTAAATATAAAAATGCATGCTGAAAAATCGATTACTGTCACTTGTCAGTGTGCTTCATTTACTCTGCCTCATAAATGCCTGCGGATAATTGGCGACAGCAGAAGAGTTAGTGGCCTGTCCATGTTGGCAAGGTGGAGAAAGCACAAAGCAGGATTGCTAACAGAGATCCTGGCAGGTTGACGAAGTTTGCGAAACGGCTTTGGAAGATGAGTATGTGCTTGTGCTGGGTGACATCTCCAACTGCTGCTTTATTCTGCTTTTTTTTTTTTTTTATTTCCAGTTAATCAGTAGTGATTTTCAGGTTGTTAGGAGTTGGTCCTTTATATGATCAGTTAATACAGCTCCACAGACCAAACCTTGGCATCTTACATAAGTCATAAGGTGTGTTACTCAATAAAGCAGCTGAGGTTTTGCCCCATCGTTTTGAATGATGCTTTGTAATTTTATTTAAAGTGATGTTAACTTTTGACAGGAGCATGACTAAATACTAGATTTTTTTTTTTTTTGACATTTGTCTGTTTTTCATTATGGTGGCTATGCAGTTTGGAATTCTTTTTAAGTAACCCTGTATACAGACCTGATAAGATACTTGGAGCATAATGAGCGCTAGCAAGATTATAGCAACGTAAAGGTCAAATAATCACTTAAAAACATGTAAAAAAATATTCTTGAAAACACTGACTGCTTCAAAATCAGACTTAGTTAAAATGTGAAAATCAGCTCCAGCAGCTCTGTTTTTCGGAGATAAATACAACAGAAATAGATAACAGTTCAGAAAAGGAAAAAAGGCCTTTATGTTTTAACACTGTTTTGGAGAAATAAAGCTAAATACCCTGACTTGACAGGGAGGCACTCTCAAAACATTTTGCTTGTGCGTTTGTCTTTTGGTGCAAATTAATTACTAATTGCCTGCTACGTGATGTGTTGAAATTGGCTCTTTCTTCCTCATCATAGCTTGAGACATCTCGCCTCTCACTTCTTAAGGAGGTCAGGGCTTTGGCCTCCTCTGGAATCCCAAATGAGGTTTGTCAGTCAGGCGTAGCAAAATCTAATCTCTTCCAGAGAAAAAGAAGAAAACAGACCAGAAAATGATCTGATTTTCCGATTTCATGGCCAAGGTTACCCCGGGAAGTGCTGAAAGTGGCATTTAAAGCCCGTAACTAAGGTGGCATGCCAAACTAAGCACTAATAACAGAGCAACCGTGTGGAAAGATATCGCTTTAACAATTTTACAGTTGCTAAGTGTGAAAATTGTAGTGTGGGCAAGCTCCTGGAATTGGTGGCAATTGGTTCAAAGATCTGGAATTGATGCTCAGTGAGAAAACACTCTCGGCCCCTGTAACTCTTAAACACCAAAGAGGTGAGCTCCTGCTTTTGCTGTTCAAACATAAGGCTGAACAACTTCATTAAAGAGGCATTTTTTTGCTGGAGAGGGGTGGAGGTGGGAATGAAAGCTGCACAGAAGGAGATTGGTGGCCCAGTTGGATGGCACTGTTTTTGTGCCGTACAGACCTAGAAGAGAAGGAGGAATAAATTATAGCGTTTTAAAGGTGATACCTCCTTGCCTGTTGAGAGTGGGATTTGGCTTTTCCCTTTCAGCCCCCTGCGCTGCTCACTGGCACAGGTGTACATGCACATGTGTGCAAGCAGACACATGCATACATGCTCCTCTCACTTCATCATTTCCCACTGACTTGCTGAAAGTGGCTCCCTGATGCACAACGTGTTGCTTACATACGTTTCTCTAGCAGTGGGAAGGGTGTTAGATGTTGCAGCAGAAGCAGTATCAGGAAAGTGGACAGATGACTGTATTGGACACATGTATTTCTGTGAATACATGAAGTGTCTTGAGAATATACCTCCTCCTGGCTTCTTCAGTGTAGGCATCTTTGCTGTTCAGGTCATTTAAGTATCTAAATATGAGGGCAGGGGTTAAACTTTAGGTAGTGATTGTATTTAGGTAGGCATTATCTAAAGTCAGGGGTCCAAATCAGCAGACATTGTGTGGTTTTGGACTAGGGTAGGATTAAGCTTTACTTATCTGACAGCATATATATATATATRTGTGTGTGTATATATATATGTGTATATATATATATACACACACACACACACACACACACACATATATAAATAACCTGCCATTGGAAAGAGTCTATCATAACCAATACGGAACAGAGCTCCAAGGCTAATATAACCTTTATGTAAAGATTTTTTTTCTTTTTTTTTCCTTTTCTTTCGTTTCTTGCTCTCTATTTCTGCCACTGTAAATCTTGCCTCATGTTACGATGTGTCTTCTAGCTGATTTTAACTCTCACCTTTTAAAAGTGAGGATTCCTGTGTGATAACAGAACTGAAGCAAAATGTGCCAGCTGTTGGGTTGCAATAAGCTATTTCTGCACTGGTTTCTTCTCCCACCTCATCTTGGTGTCAGCGTGTCATATTTTCAGAACCAGAAGAACTCGAAAGCAGCTTATATTTAACACAGTTTCCGATAAGATGCTGGAGCCTGGCGTGTTTATGTGGGAGGAAAAAGAAACGCTTAGCATTACAAGACTTAAGAGCAGGGAGGGCTTCCACTGTTCTTGTGCCAGTCTTTGCATTCCCTGAGCACTAAATCATACAATCCTCTTCATAAATGGATTCATTTACCTCTTAACATACTGTACCACCTGTTCCAAATAACCTCAAGTGGAAATCAAGAGCCTGACCCCGAATATCCTCCGTATGGAGAACTCCTGATGAAATGAAAGAAGACCAAGATAACTGCTAATTCAGTTCTTTCTGTAGATCCCTCTGCTATCACCCTCTTCATTTTGGAGGAATTATGGACCATATGTTGCTCCCACCTGCGTGCCAAAAAGCAGAATACTTCTAAGGAGAAATTCTGCATGCGGTGCCTGCGCCTCTTCAGAAGGGCTGTGCTACTGGCTGCGGACTGGGAAATGAAGCGGTGCCACCACAGACGTGTGCAGCGCGGCGCTGCGAGCTCCTCGGAGCCTGCTGAGGCGCTGGGAAGGCTGGGGCGAGCGATCAAATGGCAGCCATCTGCTTTAGGGGCAGCAGCCAGAGCAGCTTCAGAAGATGGCTGGTGTTGAGAGGAGCAGCATCCTGCTGCCAGCAACTGGGATGTGGCAACGCAGCAGGTCGCGGCTCGGCCTTTTGTGCACCAGAAGTGAATTGAATGCGTTTGCAATCAGACTTTATTGTAGTTGTAATCTGTGGCAGTTGTGGATGTAGATTCGTCCGTTCTCCATGCGCAGCTTCTTAAATGGGAAATTTGTCTAGGGCTGGCTTTCTTTAAAGATGCTTCAAAGGCTGTCATTGTTTCAGTGGGTTTGGCTGCAGCAATGTGATGCCTTGCGTGGGTACTTAAAACCACATACCATTGGCATGTACTGCAAACATTTTTCTGATGACTGCAGCAAACAATATGTATTTATCTACATAATTATGTTTCTAACATGCTTTACAAGCATTAACGCTTTAGTCACTTATTTTAGTCACTTATTTTAATGTGTCAGCTGCATTTCTTGCAGCCAGAGATATCTGGGACTCTTTCTATCAGTTTGCCTCCTAAAGAAGCAGTTGTGGCCTCATAAGTTTTAAGTGAGACCCGGCAGATATTTATGGATTAATCAGTAATGGAATTCAAGAATCTGTGGGTTTTATTTATTTTTTTAATTTTCTTTGAGGGAAGAGGGTTGGAGCCAATTGACTCAAGTCTCGCTGAGTCTGAGACTTCCTTCCCTGCTGACTGACTGCTGGTCTCTCTGCAGGTGGCAGAGCGAGCTGTTAAAGGCTGATGGATATTAACCTATATTTTTGTATCTCTAGCCATCCTCAAAACTAGAGGGGAGGGTGAAATGGGGTGCTTGACAGTCAGCCTCAAAGTGCTTGGGTTAACTCCTTGCCTGCGCCAAAGAAGGACAGGGAAAGATGATGCTGTTTCTGTGAGAGATCATTTTTCCGACGACAGAGGATTTGTAAAGAGTAAGCTCAGGCCGTCTGCTCTTGCCTTGTGTGCCATCCCATGATGGCCAACGTGCTTGTGCCGACATCCTTCCCTGGGAGGCGTGATAAGCCTTGAATGACATGCAGGACACGGTTCTCCAAGGGCAATAAGTGCCACGGGGTCTGTCTGTGCCAAAATACCCGTTGGCCACAGTGGGCAGAGATACAGAGGTTAAGGTAACAAGGAGAGCTGCTTTGGTGCCCAATGCTGAGCTGTGCCTGGATCGCACAAAGCACGGATTGCCTTCCCCTGCTACATGGTGCCTCGTCTTCATTTTCTGCTAAGCCCAGCCCTGTCTCAGGACTTTGGTTCATGGCCAGGCAAGTTAGTCCTTCCAGGTTGTCTCTTCCTCTGAACAGGTGGTTAATGCAGTAAAGAATGAGCTTCCTTTATTTATTTATTTTTTTAAAAACCCTTCAAATGATGAAGCATTAGCTCCTAAACCACCTAGGGAAGCAGCATCTGGTGCATCTATTAAGCCATATGCACTCAGATTCAATTCAGCAATGCAAAAAAAACAGGGTGAACATTAATTAACAAGTCCATTGATGATAAGAACTGACTTCTCTTAGAAATGATTTGCACCAACAATGTGGTGTAAATTTCTTTTTTTTTTTCTTTATTTTCTTTACGTTTTTAAGAAACAATTAGCTTGTAGCTGTTCAGGGAGGAGTTTATCCTCTATTAGAACTGAAAATCTTTCTGTGTTACCAAGAACATTGCACACACTCCTTTTCTGAGGGTTTTTCAAATGAGTGGAGCCCTATGACAAGGAATTTAAAAGAGAAAAATGCAACCCAAAGCATCTTGGGTTGAGGATAGATATGTGTTTAGGTGTGTTCATGTAAATACGTGAATCTATCAGATATGCATTTAAGATAGGACACTTAAATGGTTTTTCATAGCTAGGTGAGCTGATGAAGGTCTAAATATGTTCCTTTGGAAATATCTGCAGGAAAGGTCTGCAGTGAAGATGTTGGTTTGAGTTATTGGATACCTGCAACAAGCCCATCTCTCAGGAAACTTCCCTGGTCTAGGAAAGCAGGATCTACTGAACACAATATAGACTTTGGCTAGAGGAGAGGGTGAATGTGATCATTAGCCCTTGGAATGCTTGGACAGGAATAACTATTCATTCAGTTTGCTCCGGTCTCTTTGCTGCAGTTTATTCAGTTGTGCCAGATTTGATTGGAGGATGATTATGATCTTTGTTATTAAAGGCTAATTTGTGCATTGAAAGTTATGTTTATGGTTTGGCTTTGTTTCGGACCTTGCTCCATTATCCCTTCAGATCTCTTCCTCGGGGGAGTTATGATCAGAACATGCTGCTGTAAATTAACCAAAATGAGCAGCCACAGGGCTCTACAGGAAAGAATGCAGCTGAAAGTTTTGAAGATTTGAAGTCCATGCATCATCAGCACAGCTCCCTGCTAAGTACATAGTTATAGAGTGGCTGCCAAACATTTTCCAAGAATGTTTCTGAATTTGGCAGGGACTGTGTGGGGAGTGGAATTAAAATTCTTTTTGTCATAACTTTAAAATGACCTTCTGGAGAGTGAAAGGACCTGGGTTTTAGACAACCAGTGGAATTATTTAAATACACTAATTATCTGGCAATTCTTAGGCAAAAATTACTTAGAAAAAGCTAGTTTCCGATGAAATGTTTTGTGCAGCCAAAATTATAGTTCCATCTCGGTGTTTTGCTCTAAAAGCATCCAGATGATAAGTGACTAAAGTGTCCAAGTTCCTCCAGTATTCTGTGGTTCTTCCTTCCATGACTTGCTTATTGCTTCAGGTAATTTTCTAGTAAAAGCCTAGCAGTCTTACAGGTCTACTTTAAACCTGCCTTTTCTCCTTTTTCTGGGAGCCTTTCTGTGTTAAGCAGATTCTTTTCCTGAATGATTCTTTTTGTTATTAAAAGCCTGTCATACCAACCCTACAAACAAAAGGAAGATATAAAGCCTACTACCACTGCAACCACGTACAGAAAAACTACAGCTAATCTCCAAGGAAAGAAATGGTATTTATTCCATATATTTTAAACATATGCATATGTACATGCCTGTATTCTTGTACATATACAGAAGTACTTTGATATTAAAGGGAGCAATCCTAGAGCTGAAATCAATCCTGCTTGACTAATGCAAATCTGCAGTGTGAGGCCACTAGTGTGGAATTGGTGCTTTCCCTGTGTGGAGTCCATGCGGAGTATACAGAGTTAGATGAAATTTTGCCTGCTGCCCGACAACTTTATTCTAAAACTCAAAGTAAAGAGAAAATGAAAACATTTTGTAATCTCCTATGGAAATGCTTCAGCAGTTCTGCTTTATCTCCCAGAGATACAGGAGGCACATTTAGAGCATTCGGAGGAAGCAGTTTTTCTAGCGCGCAGCAGAGAATGAGTGCTGGTTTCATTCCTTATTCATGTTCAGTGGGATGGTAGCTAACATCTTCCCAGATAAGAGCAGCATTGAAAGAGCCCCTGGGCTATGACAGTAAGTGGAATATTGGAGTTCTGAGACCTGGGGATGTGCAGGATGCATACACACTCCAGCATGCCTTGAGACAGACATGTTTACTTGCTTTTGAATGGTAGATGGTGTATCTCATAGGCAGCCTTGTCTTTAGAGGTCCTCTGGGGCTCCCTATACTTTTTGATGCACATGGTAGGACCCAATTTGCTGCATGTGTGCTATAATGCTGGAAGTGCATCATAGAATGACATAGCACTGACAACCATGTGAATTTTGTTTGCCATACTCTATATTAATCTTTCAAATTTTATGGTTTCCATTTCCTTGACTGTTCCTTTTCATTCTGCTCCCAGGAGTGGAAAGTTTCAAAAGGCTTTTAGCTTTGCTTGCAATGACAGAGTTGAATATGGTGCAGCGGAGAGTAGACGTCTGGGATTGCGGGAGAAATATCCTCAGCAATGAGCCAGAGTTGCCAGGAGTAATTCATTGTATGGCTCTCCCCAGCCTGGAATGCCTACCTATTAGAGCTAGGTAAGTGTGTATGCTTTAAAAGCACCAAGCAAATTCAACTGTTGGTAATTTCAAAATTCACCAAGCAAATGTAGAAGAGGATTCTCCAACTGAATTCACCAGGAGGAAGGTTAGAATGTTTTTAAAAAGGTCAGAAATGCATTTGTCATTTGCCATACATATGCAAATCTTCATCCAGTAGTTGACAGGACCTTTCTTGTCAGGAAAGAAACAGGAGGTTTCTTTCCACTTTAAGACCTTGTTAGGTGCTGTGACTGCCTTGCCACTTAGTAACAGGCCAATAGTGAGAGATTTTGATGGCTGTCACTCAGCAAGCGAAGTGAATGAAGTTGGGTGATGGTAATAAATTGCTTGCCTGTGGTTAGGACAGGGCAATTTGGAGCAGGTGCACCTACACCTGCACATAGTAATGGGCAGCATATCGTATCATCTGCACATGCTCATGAGACAGCATACTGCAAGATATGGTTGTTTTGTTATTGTATTATAAAGTCCTGAAAAAGTGTGATTTACATAACAGGCAAAAATGTTAAGTGTGAGCATATTTAATGTGTCCAGTTCTCTTCTTGGGGCTGCGATCGGAAGATCAGCTAAACCTCTGCTGACTTCATCTCGCTGATGAGGATAGGATTTTGTCTATCTATCTGCCTCCCTGCTGTCACGGCTGGACAAAACCAAACATGGTCCCTGAATGCTGTGACATGGCAAGTGTGGTCTGTGAGCTGCATGCTCAAAGTAGGCTAGATGAGCTGGGTAGATGCAGCTCCTGCTTTGGGTGGCATGTGGCATGTAAAGACTGCAAATGTTTGTTTGCTTTCAGTTCAGTTTGGAGCAGAGTTCATCACAGGTCAAACAAAATTATAGTGCAAATCTTAAAACCAGTGCATTCTCTTCCAAGCTATCGTGCTGACTCTTTAGCAACACCCATTCAGCTGAGTGCACTGGTGTGTCGCTACACAAATCTCACTAATTTTGGTTTTGTAATGAAGTCCTTGTTGGTCATTTCAGGGTTTTAGAGGGAGATTACCCAGAGAAGCAAACTCAAGTTGGTTCCTAAACCTGTAAGTAGACATATACACAAAAGGCTTAAAGTAGTACCTCCATCGCATTGAAGCCAAGGATAAAGCTTCCAGCTTTCCTAGGAGGACCCAGGAGTAGCTGGGAGTTTCTGAGCACAGACACTACTGTAATTTTCAATTTTTGATTAAGGGTGGGGATTTTTAAGGTAGCTAAGTCTTTAGTATACCAGTCTTCGTAAACAAAAGTGGTTTTGACTTGGGTTCTGAAGTCAGTAAGGATTGGGCTTGTTAAATGCATTTTGGTGTTTTGTGGTGGTTAGACATACAGGATTTCTGAAAACTTATTTACTCAGTTGCTTTGTGACCAGCAGGCCTCATCCTCCCCCTGAATCCAGGGAGCCTGCTGATGGTACTTTTCTTGAATTTTTATTTCTTTATTTTTTGTTTAGGTCACAGGTCTTTTGAGACCATGCCATCATACCTTGAGACTCATCAGTTGATACATTAATAGTACCAAACAGTGAAGATTTTTAAAAATACTTTAGTTTCTGAATTACGCATTTCAATCATTTTCTTTTTTTCTTACAGCAGGTTGTGCTAGGAAGTGAAAATAAATGGCTGCAGTGCCGGTATGAAATCTTTCAGTGCAGGTAGACCAGCACAATTTCTCATGCATATGGATATAAAGAGAGTAACTGTTTGTATTTTCCCCAATAGACTCTACCCGTGTCTGACATATTACCGCAGGTCTTCCAGCAGAATAACAAAAGAAAACAACAGTTTTCCTCTATGGCCTCATTGACTCTCTCTAAGAGTCCTGGCTTGGTATTAACAAGTAAACAATGTTTTCTTCTGCTAGATTGCCTTATGCTACAGAGACAAAATAAAATTACCAGGAAGAGAAGGTTTTATAAACGAGTTACTGGGTTTTTTTTTTTTTTTTCCCCTTCTGGAAACAAAACAAGCCAAATACTGCCAACCGAAATGAACAAGGGGAGAAGGCACCAAAGGAGGCGGTGATTGGCTATATATTTATTGCATTTGTAGGAGTACATTATTGCTGATTCAATGAAATCAGAAAATTGTTTAGGCTTGCCTGAATGAGCATTACTTTATCTAATCAACCTTTTCTAAATTGGTCTTAATGTACTTCTATAAATACATTATTTCCAAACTCCAGGTTGTGTGGGCAGTATCAATTTTGCTCTGCTATGGTACCAAAATGTGCCCTTCTCTGTACTCTGTGCTTAAAAAGAGCATTTTCTCTCCCAAAGGAGCAGGGGGAAGAAATTTTGTTGGTTGGAATGAGTTAGAAGGAAGATGCCATGTGTGTGGGCAACAATGGGTTTGTCAAAATAAACTGGTAGTTGGTCATATGTAGTGGAGCACTGACTCTTCCAAGAGGGCAGGTGAGCACATAAGCTGCCAAAGGTCTTATCACCTTTTGGTCACCCTCTGGTGACTTGCCTTTTCATGTCCTTTGTGCCTAAAGCACTCAGTAGATACTTACCCATGTGTTTTGGGGGGCAAATCACTCCCCCAGAGGCATAGGGAGCCAGGCTGCTTGGGCACTGAAGTGCTGAGGAAACTCCATTGTTCTTGCCCAGCTGGAAGAGGCAAAGTTGTGCTTTGGAGCAGAGTCTTGGAGACTTGAATATGAGGAGGCTGGATCCCAGCAGAACTCTTCCCTTTTACACTAGTGGGGCAAGGAAATCTCTGCATGAGCAAATAATTGAGGGTTTGAGTCTAGCCTGCATGCTTATGCCTTGCTAGAATAACATACAACTTTTTCTTGCTCCTCGGAGAAATAAACATAAGATCATTCCCTTAAACCTGTTTAAGTGGTTGCCATTGTGTTGTTTGTAGGCTAGAATGATACACCTGGAGGTCTTCAATAGATCAGATAACATTACTGGACTAGGAAGCAGCAAGCAACGCATCTATGGAAAAAAAAATGACCTTTTTTGCCTTTGATAAGCTGTTAATTTACCTCTGAAGTGGCAGAATTCCCTGTAGTTTATATAGGAATTTTTTTTGTTATGCAGCCAGCAACACAGTAATACTTGGTTATCTGAGACAACTGACAAGTGGTTAGGCAGGCAATGGGAAAGGGAATCCCAAAGACACATTAAATCTGGGTGTATTATAGTTGATAGGCTGCTGTGTGTATGTTATGAAAGAACCAAAAACACCAGTAGGATAGGTGCAGTGAAGCTGCTGCTTGTGGAGGCTCTGTTTGCTTTAGCAGGTGGCATGATGCGGTAGAAATGGATCTGGAAGATAAAGTACTGCAGTGGCAACAGCCACACACTGTGCATCTTGAAATGGCCCTGTTTGGGGCTGGCTCCAGCCTGGGCTCTCAAACCTCCTTGCAATTGGGGCATGGTGGGCACAGAGGACACCTTTGTGTTTACCCCATCCATTTTGGCACAGAAACCTGGTATGGTTCATAACCTTTCTAACCCAGTGCCTATAAATAGGGTGCCTTTTTTTCTCAAGAGAACCATGACTTATCGTTGTGTTCTTTTATGACACTATTGTTACAGGTTAGCGTTTTAAAGACTGTTTCTGGTTCGCTCTTCAGCTAGCCAACAGATCGATCAAAGATGAGATCTTTAGGAAACAGAAAAACCAACACTGCGAAGAGACAGGGAAAGAAGACAAAAATCTACTTTTCTTCTCAGAAGAAGGAAGGAAGTTTGGAAATCCTCTCCATTTTTCCTTCACAGCTTTAAAACAGCATTGTGGACTAACAGGTGTTTTTGTAATGATATATAGGGTTTTGGTTCATAAGTAGTGCTCTGCCATGATACTTCCCAACCCACTGGAAGACCTCAAGGTCTTGCATCCTAAGGATATGCATGTAATGCTCTGTGACATGCTGCTGTTGGGGAGAAGGATGATGCGGCAATCTCTCTGTATAGGAGCTCATTTCATCTGGGAGTTTGAATTGTGAGAAACTCAAGCTTACATTAAAAATAAGCCTGTAACTTAGAAACCACAGCATAGAAGCTCATGACTATTCATTTTAGGTGTTACAATGACTATGGGGTTGGGCAAGACACTTACAAATACTGCAAGGTAAGATCTCACGGGGGTAAACTGGCATGTAGGGAAGTTGTAGTTTTGCATTTGGGGGCTTTACAGGAGAGCAAGTTTAAGAAATATGACAACGTGCAGATCTCTCTGCAGGGAGATGGGAGAAGTATAATGCCTAGTGTTTCCCAAAGGCAAAAGATCACCATTTATAATCTTTTTGACGGCAATCTCAATGAAGGAGCCTAACATTAGCAGTGATGGTTATTTATTTATGTATTTGACATTAAAAAAAAAAAGAGAGAGAGCAAGTTTCTGTATTTTTTCATCTTCAGAATGATATACAACTTTCAGAGTAAGCTACATATAAGTTTCCAGTACCATGACTGTAAATTTTCCCCATCTCTTAAGCTGTTGGGTAACTCCAAAGACTAGTAGATAGTATACTCAGCTTGAAAATGATGAGCACAGAGATATGAAAGCTATTGGAATGGAAAGATTAGTGGAAATGTCATTGCTTAGAATTCATGAAGCAATGTTTTCCTAATCAACCATCAGACTAAATTGCTTAAATAGAGCATATTTTCATTTATTTGTTTTATATGAGAAGACTGCACATGTGCAACGACAGGCTGAAACAGGTGTTAATAAATTTATGTAGAAAACCTTTATGTATAATTCTCTGCACTATCAGTTAATCTACTAATTGTGTTAAGTCTGTAAAATACATGGTTCTGTAAAAAACTTGACAAATACACACCATAAAACTTCTGCAGAAGGAGTCGGATTCAGCTGTGCAGAAACTGTGGACCAAATCCTCACATATTTATCGCTGAGCATTTGCTCAAGGTGCATTCCCCTTGAGGGGGGTATGACCCTCCCAGTGTCTGGATGTGCTGCCTGCTTTTGCTCTGATGCCAGTGGGAAATAAAGGTTTTTCTTTGCTTTGGAAGAGATCTCAGCAGCCTGCATGAGTAATTTGCTGCTTTCAGGAACAAGTGGTGACAGCTGGGAGGGCACAGCCATAATAGTCCCTCTGTCATTCTTGGGAGACGTATCTATGTTGGAAAATGCCCAATATATGGATAGTGGGTGGTAGAATTTGCATGCGCATGTACTCTATGTGCTTATATATTATCAGGAGTGTAGATACTTGCCTGTGATGATGGGAATGGTTGTTAATACAACGTGGTAGTGGTGCTGGGTGGGTTAGTAGGGGACGTGTGTTCTCATGGCCTTTTTTGTTTTCCTTAGGATTTCTGCAGCTTTTCCCCAGTCAGGTAATGCCAGTATTTTGATGCGACCTTTCTCAAGGAGAAAACTCTAAGGCACAGTGCTTTTTTTTTTTTAATCTTATAGTCAATATTCTAGATTAAAATCCACTGTAGCCTACTAGGCGATGCTGTGAGTTGTAGCCTTCTCCTTGTTTTGGATTCTGCATTTCTCTCCTGTCTCTTCGGTGCCAGGGTCGCTCTTCCACCCAGTCTGCTGGATTGAGCAGGTACACAAGGCCAAGGTTGTAAATGGGCCAGCAAGAGGGGTTCCTGCTCTTGGCATCATGTCCACTGCTCCTGGGTAGGAGGTTACTGCCCCTTTGGATCTGCTTTTAGCCTACAGATTAGAAAGAGTTAATTGGCAAAGGCCTTAGCAAATTATTCAGACTAATAAGTTTGCTTTCCCAAAGTTTGGGAGAGGTCACTCAGGTTGCTCTGCCAACAGATCTGAAGGGATAAGAATTTCTGGCTGAGAAAGCAGAATGAGCTGCTAGGGGCGATAAACTCTTTCCCCATTAGGGCTATCCAGCAAAGAAAATGCCTACCCTTCGCTCTTCCCAAGACTTGGCAGTCTTTGTGCTTCCCTCTTTCTTATAGGGAACAAACTAGAAAGTATATTTGCATTCTCCTGATCCTTTCTAAAGGAACTGTGTGGATGTAGGGGAAAAAAAAAAAAAAAAAGATGATCCCCAGTAAAGAAAGCTCATAGCAGGAGATGAGCAAGGATGTGAAATGGAGAAGTCCAGCAGTAATGGGACAGCATAGGAAACCATTCCAGTCAGTGACTTCTCAGTGGCAGTCCCATGGGCCCCATAAACTTGCCAGCAAATACTACATGCTGTTTTGAGGTAATAGGAACTTTCTTTTATTCAACATGTACAAAATTCATGTTCTCTTGTCTTGGCTGAGATTTATGGCTGTGTAGGATATTAGTACTTTTCCGATTACAGTTCTCTGGCAGTAGGAGACTTAGGTTGCGTACCTCTTGCTGCTAGAAAGCTGACAGCGTGTGCTTAGACCTGCATACATATTAACAGGGTTATTAATTTCTTTTGGATACAAACTAAAATTAGTGTCCCTTGGCTTTTTCCTAACTGAAATTGCTTTTTAAATATGTAAGAATCAGAAATCATATCCTTACCTGGGTACTTTCCTGAGCCTATCATTCACATGATCATTTGTCATTAAGCTCAGCAGGCAGGAGGTTAATTGTAATTGCACGGTCACCTGGGCTATTGTGTGATTGAAGCCCAGTTTCTCTGCTGCGTCAGGTCCAGCAGTATATTATTTAGAAGCGTTAGTGCCAGGTTGCTCTTTAAATCTGCCAGAGAACTGTGGAAGCAGTGATTTAAGCATTCGATTTAGTGTTCTCTTCTTGCTGTCCGCTTCAGGCCACTTTACTAGCGACAGCAGAATGTGAGGGGAATTAAAATACAGATGCGTTGGACTTTTTAAAAGATAAACCCATGAAGCTAACGAGAAGTTGGAACCCTTCATCTTTATAACTTAATCCTATGTATCTTTGTTGACAACTCTATATGTAAATCACTAATTATTCTAAACTATTCAATTCCCCTCCAGGAAATCCAGACTTCGACATTAAAGGCTAGCTATAATGAATGAAAGCCTCACACTGCTTCCCCATGGGTTTTATTAAGCTGCAGAGAAAACACAAGGTTCCTCTGCATCATGAATAACAGTGATAGAAGGGTCAGCAGTTTACTTACATCAGTGGAGAATACTGGGTTTGGAGCAGTAATTGTAAGTACTTTACAGCTTCAGTAATATGTACTGTTCACCTTTTTGGAGAAAAAATGAGAGAAGGGAAGACAGGACTGTCTGCTGTGTGGAGCTCTCCTTTCATTGCTACTGGGGTACGATGCAGACCTGAGCTACATCCATCTATTGCAGATACTTCCTCGGATGCATTTTCTCTCAGTGTTCCCTTTTTTGGCCTGGCAGCTCATTCACAGACCTACTGGTGAGGGAAACAAGTCTACATGCAGGCTGGTCTGGCTCTAGGGCTTTCTGTAAATGCTACTGCAACCACTAAGCCTCACTCAAGCGTTCCTTGCTTGCTCTCTTTTTTTTTTTTTTCCCTCTGGGTAGGTGGCTTTTCAAGCTCCCGACAGTGTTGGCCCCACATGCTGCTTTTGACCGCAATGTTCCTAATCCTGAGGATGGTCTTCTGAGCATGAAGCAACCTGAAGGCGTCCAAGTTTCCAAGATCAGTCTGGAAAAGGCAGTCTGAGAAAGCAAAATTTCCTATTTAGATTTTTTTCCTTTACTCTCATTTCTGAGGAGCAAGGATAGTTGATTACCATTTGTTGTTCTTTCCTTCTTTTCTCATTTTTCTTTTCTCCTTTCCTTTCCTTTCCTTTCCTTTCCTTTCCTTTCCTTTCCTTTCCTTTCCTTTCCTTTCCTTTCCTTTCCTTTCCTTTCCTTTCCTTTCCTTNCCTTTCCTTTCCTTTCCTTTCTTCTTTTCTTTTTTTTTCTTTTTTTTTTCTTTTCTTTCACCCCTTAACAAATAAAAACTGTTAGACCAGCCCAAAATCTGTGTGTGGTTGTGCATACATGTAACATCTTGAGGCCTTTCCCAGTTCTTTTGTCCATTTTTTCCCTCTCTGCCTTTTCTTTGCCACCTTTATTGAAGCAACTATTGATTAAAGCACTCAGCCTGCCTTAGAGCCAGCATATTAAGCTGCTCTTTTTTTTTTTTTTTCCCAAGTTGCTCAGTATGGGAAGAGTGTCCATTTTTGCACAGCAGTGCAGCTTTTCCCAGATACCTGCTCTATCCAGATTGTTCACTCTCTTTCTTCTTTTTTTTTTCCTTCTCTTTGCCCTCCCATCCGACTAAATGGACATCCTGTCAAATACTGTTTGCCCAGACTGACAGCTATAGAAGTCGTGGAGAAAAAGGCAGATCTCTGCACATACACACGAACAAACAGAATCAAAATGTCAAGGCACAAATGAAATATATCACTGTGCTTCCCTGTGAAGTTTGGCTAATATCACCCAGCTAAGCTGACAGAGGAACACCTGCAGCAAGTTAACCTATTTTTTTTTTTTATTAGCACTTGTTTCACATATTTATATCCAGTTAGGAATGTATGGCCTGCTAGCGAGAAGGCTTTCAATTATTTCATGGCAAAATGGACTGCCCGCTGTTCATTGTACAGAAAGACATGCAGGGCAGTGAAGTCACTTTCAAATAGCACAGCAATTAATAAAGAAAGAAAAAAATAATTTCACAGTCTGCTGTTAAATTAGCAATTCTTCAGCGTGGCTGTAGTGGCTGGCACAATTAATATGCGCTCTGAAGCCTTGGGCAGCCATGGTGCATATCATTTACCCAGGAGCTTCAAGAGCAAAATGCAGAGGAAAGGAAAAGCCCTCAATTACAAGAGAATTACTGGGATTATCTAGCTTGTAATCGTTGCGAAGACCGTTTTGCAAATTATCAATAAGGAAAGAAATATTTGAATCTGGATTGCTCTCCTGTTCTTTCTCGACTGAAATAGCAGAAACAGTGGCTGGAAAACAATGTGTTAAGTAACGCCAAGAAAAAAAATAGGCAGCAAAATACATTTGAGCCGGGAGAAGAAAGTATACAATGAGAGCAATAAATTTTCCTTGTGTTGAAGGGGGATATTTTATAGCAGCTTTTTGCAAATTGAATGCATCTACATAAATAATGTAGCAACACATTTAATTGCAACTATTTATTTTTAAATTTGGCTGGAAGACAGGAGAACTTCTGTGGAGAATAATGAACCTTGTATTTTTGCCACTTACACGACTTTTTTAAAAAATAAATGAGGCTAGTAGTTCAGCAAAGTATCATGGTCTCAGAAGTTCTGGTTAGTCACTAGCACATCTGAAACCAAACCACCAAAACCCAGGTTTTAACCACTGATAGAGTTTTGGGAGGCAAATAGATATGTCTGGTTCATGCATGGCTCCAGTAATTGGGATCCTGGCACAGTTTGGAGCTGACACGAGTGAGGCAGAAAACATGATGGGCAAATGGATCACGGTTTGGATTCAGGGGAATAGGCAGATGGGAGATCACAGGGGAAGAGGACATAGGGATGTAGAAAGCTGAGAAGCACCTCATTTTTGCAGACTGTGGCCGGCGTGCTGTGCAATGCTTATCCTAGCACTTGTCCTGCCGGTATCAACAACAATAATTTTGATTCTTCAGGTTCTCCAGCAGCTTCTGGATTACAGAGTTCACAGTCAGCCTCCTTCCTTGCCTGTTAGCTGTCATGGAGTATTGTATCAGCATTGGAGAAGGCTTGGAAAAAAGCTGGGGAAGGTGGCCTTGGGATGGAACACCATGCAGAAGACCCAACATGGGCCTTTCTTTCAAAGATGCACTCATCCCTGGCCCTCCTGGCCTGCAGATCGCTTGCCGCAGCGCTGGTTGCTCCTCCTTTTCACCTTGCCTTCATCTTCTAGTCTTTCTCTGAATGAATATTTTAAACAAAAATGGCATCTTCTGTGAAGCAGAATTCTTGGCTTTTTTTTTTTCCCCAGCTAGTTTTGAGAATAGTGTTAATGTGGTGCAAGGGAGCAGAGGGGTGAATAAAGAAAGTGCTAGGTTTCCAAGGCAAGCAAACTCATGTAGGCAGTGCTCGTTTCTCTGGATGTGACTGGAGAACCAATTAAGTTTAAGGCAAGCCACAGTGGCACCTTATAATACTTTGGAAATTAAATCACCATAAATCAAGCTTTGGCACCTCAAAACCTTAAAAAAAAAAAGATGTAAATAACCAAAATTACTGCTTCAAGGTTTGCATCAGGCTAATGCTTTATGGGAGGTTGGAATCTGGCAGAGGGAAATGGGTTAGTCAAGGGAGGGGATTGCAGCAAGGATTATGTGTGGCAGAGGAAAGGGTTGCTTTGCTTTGCTGCTAAAGTGCTGGAGCAGCCGCATACGTCAAGCAGCTGTTTGGGGGTACAAGGCAAGAGCCTGTGAGAAGTCCATGCTGTCAAAGTTATAGCTAGGCTTGCTAATAGGACACTGCCCTCCCAAAAGCAGAACGTGTTTGTGCAAATGCTTTCCTCAGAAAGTCTTTTGTCTGATGTGTTTTTCTGACTGGGCCTAAATTCATGGCAGTTCAGGGTAATTCATGGCAAGGATGGTGCAACTCCTGCATCCAAAAGCCACGAGGCAGCCCACTCAGATGATATTGAGGTTGGCTCCCAAACTTTTAAAATCTTGGGTCCTATTGATTTATTCTGTTTTTGGGCTTATGTGTTCATATTTAGCGGGGTTTTCTCCACAGATGGAGGTACCTTTAGAAGAATTGTTGCCATAATTGCAGGACTGCAGGATCAGAGTTCAAAGGAAAGTGCCAAATGCTGGCAGACAAAACTGACAAGAGCTAGCAGTAGACCAGGTTGCCCTCCATTAAGCTTATTTCTAACGAGTTCCCTTTCAGTGGATTTATTTGGGAAGGCAAATGAACTGTGAGGTTTCATGGTGATTCATATGATCCAAAGGAGTAATTTAATAAACTTAACAATAATTTCAGTGTTTTGATGTCTCATTAATTTACTCAAAGTGACTAAGTGCTGTATTTGCAGGTGATGAATAACCGCTTGATGCTCCCATGCTAACTTTGGGGCATGTGTGTGGAATGTTGCCTTTTGTGGGACTCATCTTCCAGCCCATCTGACAGCAAGGTGTGGGATAGATGTGTGGACGGGGAGGTGGATTAGGAATTGGCTCGATGGCAGGGTGCAGAGAGAGGTTGTCAATGGTGCGGAGTCCAGCTGGAGGCCTGTACTTAGTGGTGTCCCCCAGGGGTCAGTTCTCGGTCCGGTCGTGTTCAACTTATTCATTAATGACCTGGATGAAGGGCTGGAGTGCTCCCTCAGCAAGTTTGCCGACGATACCAAACTGGGTGGAGTAGCTGATAGCCCTGAGGGCTGTGCTGCCATCCAGAGGGACCTGGACAGACTGGAGGACTGGGCGGTGAGAAACCTCATGAGGTTCAACACGGGCAAGTGCAGGGTCCTGCACTTGGGGAGGAATAACCCTGGACACCAGTACAGATTAGGGGTGGACCTGCTGGAGAGCAGCCCCGCAGAGAGGGACCTGGGTGTCATGGTGGATGACAAGTTGACCATGAGGCAGCAGTGTGCCCTGTGGCCAAGCAGGCCAACGGGATCCTGGGGTGCATTAAGAAAAGCGTCTCCAGCAGGTCGAGGGAGGTGATCATCCCCCTCTACTCAGCCCTGGTGAGGCCACATCTGGAGACTGCGTCCAGTTCTGGGCTCCCCAGTACAAGAGGGATGTGGAGCTGCTGGAGAGAGTCCAGCGCAGGGCTACGAGGATGATCAGGGGCCTGGAACATCTGCCCTATGAGCAAAGGCTGAGAGAGCTGGGCCTGTTCAGCCTGGAGAAGAGGAGGCTGAGGGGGGACCTGATCAGCGTGTATAAATACCTCAAGGGAGGCAGTGAGGAGGAGGGGGGCGGCCTCTTTTCAGTGGTGGGCAGGGATAGGACTAGAGGAAATGGCTTCAAACTGAAGCATCGGAAGTTCCACAGGAACTTAAGGAAGCATTTCTTCACTGTGAGGGTGACAAAGCACTGGAACAGGCTGCCCAGAGAGGTTGTGGAGTCTCCTTCTTTGGAGATCTTTAAAACCCGCTTGGATGCAGCCCTGTGCCACGTGCTCTAGGTGACCCTGCGTGAGCAGGGGGGTTGGACTCGATGACCTCTGAGGTCCCTTCCAACCTTCGGCATTCTATGATTCTATGATTTTATGATTCTACTGCAGAACTGGTTAGCAATGTTCGTAGCTTAGATTTGCAAAAACGCTCCTCAGAAGTCACTTTTACATGCATATACTCCCTTCGTTCGGGCAACTGTTGATAGATTTCTTTATAATTTTTGTCGGGAGAACTGTAGAAGATTCTTCTATGTCACGCTCTGATGAAAGTTGAATAGTTTTTTTTCTGCAGTAACATATGTTCATTCCTTAATTATAAAAGAAAAAAAATAAAATAAATTGCCTACAGTGAATCCTAGAAAATTACCTCCTTGAACCAGAAATTGCTACAGCTAGAAGCAAACAAACCCTTCAGCATTTGAGGCAGATTTTGGGTGGATCTTTTTTGTTTAGGTTTCAGCTCGTGCTGCCTACTTTGGTCTGGAATATCAAATGACCTCAACAGAAGAAATACTGAATTTATGCTACCTCAAAATCTCATGCACTGAAGTTGTACAAGATACGGTCATTCATCAGGAAATGTTTTAAGCGTTTTAGTTCCTCTAAAGCTTGCATATGTGCAGTCTATTTGTTCAAGTGAAACCCCTGAAATGTTGCTAGAGTAAACACACATGACATAAATCATCAGAATAAATTCTCCCAAATGTCATATTTCTTAACCACAATTGGTTGTGATTGTCCAAACCACAGTATAATTAGAGAATCACTCTTTCTTTGTTGGCCAGGCTCCAGGTCTGCATGGCAGACTGAATCAGAAGCCTGAACCTCTTTTTAATATTGTGCCAGCAAACGTGTGGCTTTGGAAGACACTAATTCCCACTGGATTTTCCTGCTTGGTTGCTGCCTAGCTGTCTGTACTGGGAGTACCTACAGACAGACATAGGGAGGTTCTGGTTGGATCATTTTAAAGTTTCATCCTGTCCCATCACTCCCGTTAGGGATGGTGCTTATTATTCCTGGATAGTCTACGCTCCTGTATAGCTCAAGGGAGTTGTGAGCCTTGTCCATCACTGCACTGCTGCTTGTACAGCACACAGTGCAACTTGAATGTATAAGTTGCTTTGCCAGTAACAACAGAGAAGCTGGGGCATGCAGAAAAGTCCTCCTGCAGCATGATTCAGCTTGAGGTACTGCTTACTACTATGCAGAAATAAATCTCTGTCTGCTTTCTTCCATCCTTTAATCACTATTTCCCTCTTAGATGCAGAGTTGTAAACCATCCCCCTCTTTGCGTAAGGGAGTGAAATGCTTTCATTAAATAATAATAATAATAATAACAACAATAACAACAACAACAACTTGAGCAGAATTTAAGTGCATTGTGAAGTCTCCTACCTCAGAGAGCAAGAAAAGATACGTAAATTTTGTAGACAGCAGTACCTGTATTATGGATGTAGATACTTCATAGATACTACAGACCCCTTGCAACAAGATGAGGACTGCCTTCTTCATGTTGTAGTCCAGGTCCCTATTATCTTTGTGGTTTTACCCAGCATTTTTGGACAGGAAAATTCACAAAATTGAAACAGGCAGCCTCTCTGCAAAGAAAGCCTATGCATGCGCTACCCTTTGGTTTCAGCAGCATTAAGGAAAGATGACCATTGTTTCTTGTTGCTCTTTGGCAAGCCCAGATTTTGCAGTGGGGAGGTGGCAAGAGGTAAGAGCTGCAAAAATGGTCATTTATCTAGACAGATAATCAAGTGTTGCAAGGGTAGACCTTGGAAACTTAGCTAAGTCTAGCCCTGCTGCCAGCAAAGCCAGTGGGAGTACACGCCAAGTCCTTGAAAAATCATCCCTTTTCCCTAGGAGCATTTATTTTCTGTAGCTCACTTTCCTTCTGCAAAATCAAACCCAAATGATAGTGAGGGTTTGTATGTCTGCCAAGATATACATTTCCTTCACTGTTCCTCCATTGCATTCCTGAGAATTTAGGCTTGATTCAGGCTTTTGCCTCACTGATCACTTGGAAATCTTCTTTAGAGCAAAATCAGAAGGCACAGAAATAAAGCACATTAAGATCTTAATGTAATCACAGGCATTTTCTAATGTATTGTGTTCTGTGTATTTTTATGGCTTGCAAATGCAACTGACTTGGGAATTTGATGAATTTTTCAGACTGCTGCCATGTGATGAAGTTTTATACCGTTTAGAAGAAACATATTAATGTCATTAGTAGCAGTTAATTCTTAGTTTTCCAGCAACTCTGCTCATGTCATAAATTGCCATGCGACAATTTAGTGAGTCACATGGTGGGGGAAGTGGTATTTCAAGGGGAGGGAATGAAAGTACCAATTTATTTATATTCTAGTTTTCAAGGATTTTTTTTATTCAGAGCTGAAGCTTATTTCTATGCAGAACAGAGGTAATTCAGCCTCAATCAGCGCAGAGTTGAACAGAAAGGCATCAAAAGACACATATTTTCTGAGAACAAAGCATATTTCCCACTTGAGATACATAAATCGACTTACCTTCAAGGTGAGTGGAGTCTCTTTCTTCAGGGTGCAGAGCATTTGGGTGACCCACTTCTTCAGTAAGCTCTACAAAACTGTTTAAAGAGCCCTTCCGCAGGTCTTGGGCTGCAGCATTAGGCAGCTGAGTAGCCCAAGGATGCTAGCAACTCTGTGGGATTCAGGTAAACTGTCAGCTTTGAATTACAGGGTTCTATTAGGGAGAGGTATTTATTTTATTCCTTTCAAATCCCCAAGGTATGCTGCAGAAAGCAATCTAACACTATTGCTGATAGGGAGACCAGCTCCAAAATGAGATCTAATCGGGGCCTCTTACACATTGGCTATAGCTTTATAGCTCTGGCAGCAGTTTCCGAGCTGGCCCACGGTTCATGGTGAGCTGGTAGGAAGGGCAGGATTAGCTCTTCAGAGCCTGCTTGTAAATTCTGCAGGCAGACACTTGTTTTTTGTTTGTTTGTTTGTTTGTTTTGTTCCTCCTGATGCACAAGCAAATATTTTGTAGAATTGCTCAGAGATCATCTGTTTGTGGTGGTTGAGAGGCAGAAAGACAGGCTGCCGTGTTTTTGTGTTGTTTTGTCTTGTAAGCAAAAGCGCACGTCAGGAGCAGAAGCCATGGCTTAGAGCAGCTCCGTGGTTTAATTGCTTCCACGTTAAAGCTTGTGCCTGGCTCGACCCTCCTGCTTTCCTCCTCGGGCACAGCAGCGAAGCAACAGCCCCTTCTTCTCAGTGCGGATGCTGCAAGGCACGGCCGCTCCAGCGACTCACATCGGGCCTCGCTTTATTTGTAGCTTGTTTTCTATCAAATCCTTTAACTCTCAGAGCATGGTCCCCAGGCTGGAGTGATGTGCTAATGAAGGCAGAGCTGATGAGCTACCGAATCGCTCTCGTTTTTGCTGAGCACATACAACAGCCCCGGTTTGCACATCAGCTGGGAGCCAGCGCAGCGTGGATTACAGAGCTTGTGTGTAGCTGCAGGGCAAAGAGTTTTCTTCTGCTTTGTATCGTGGCCTCTTCTAAAAGCCGTGGTGATTTGAGCCCTTTTCAGCTTGCCCGTATGTATGGAGACAGTCCATGCCCAGAAGAGTTTGCAGGGTTAAAAAGCAAAGCCAAGCGAAGGTTGGGAAGGAGAAGAAAATGTACTTCAGGGAAGGAAACACGGCTCTTAGTCTGATAACCTGGACTTTGCCAGCTGGCTAGACTACATTCTTATCCTCATTATTTTTTTCAGGTTTCATTTATTAGCTTTATCTACAGTTTACTGATACTACTTGATATATTTGTGGTTTGTGACCACTGCAGAGACTATAGATACTTGGTAATGTGCAAGGAAGACAGCTTAATTGCTACTTCAGCTTTAATTTGGGAGATCATGAAAGGTTGCTTTGGTGCTAAGCATTCAAGTACTGTGACAACTACAGGGCTGCAGAGGGAGTGATAGGTTGGACCTTTCTCATCTCTCCTCAAGGCTTCACAAGGTTGTGTTCCCTAACTTTTCTATCTCCAGAGGCAAGGCCTAAACTCACAACAATATTGACTCTTGGTCCCAATAGTCGAGTGCTCATGTTTAAGGTGATGGCTTTCCCTGTTGTGTGCATCCACCTAATTCCTCAGGAAACAGAGAACCTTGGCGGTTGGTCCTTGCTTTCCACATCTGAAGCTTTGCAGCTACTGGGGGCCAGTCAATACTGATGGGGCAGCCCAGCGAGAGGAGAAACGGGGACAATTTCAGTGCTGCAGCTGGGAACATTTGATGTTAAGACGTGCAGAAAATAATCAGTGTCGAGAAGTCCAAACTATTTGGTGGCTTGCTTTGGCTCTCGCTTTTCCCCCACTCGCTAGTGTTCTGCATCTCTAGTACAGCACATCAAGATTTGGCATACCATTTTTTTTCATGGTCATAAGGCCAGTTTTCACTGCAGGAGACCTGGTGATTCCTCCTCTTTCTCCCCCTGTCTTAACTTCACTGTCACTGATCTTCAAAAAGCTCCAGTTTTTAGCAGCATGCCTCTTTGGGGATCCCAACTGCAAGTGCTGAAGCCAGTTCCCAATGACAGGTTGGTGCAAGGAATCATCCCAGTGATCTCTGCTAACCTGGGCTGTAGTCCCTAGGCAATAAGAGTTTGCAAAGTTATTAACACTCTGGCAACGTTGTGTGGTTGCTTCTAAAAATAAAAGAGTGATAATAATTTGCTAATATTGGGTGTGTTACTAACAGAAACAGAGCCCACTGAACACTAGCAGGCATATTTGCTGTATCTAAAAATGTTCTTTTTTTTTTTTTCCTCCAGCAACCAATTTCATTTAAAGACTATTTTCACACATGAGTGCCTATTAATCAGTTAAGGAGTTATCAGTTCTAATATTAGGAGGAAAGAAGCAGGTGTCGTTAACAGCTTAAATTTCTATTTCATTTCTTTTCAGCTGTGTTGCAGCAGATTATGAGAAATCATAAGCTCATCTGACTTATCCTCCCCACCCCCTTGAAAAGAGAGGTGGTTTCATTAAATGAATGACTGTATCGTGATAGTCCTAAGTATGCTTTCAAGAGTTGTTGAATAAGAAATGCTGAGATAAAAATAAAGAAGGCTAAAATAAGATTTTATAAGAAATTAAACCCCAGATACCCATGTAATTTTAAGTAAAGTCATGTATTCTTTATAAGATTTTTAAGGTTGACTGACAGGAGAGGAATGGTAAGATAAGTGATCGAAAGCAAAGGTATATAGACAAAGGCAATGGCTGTGTGTGTGGCATTGATCTATTCTGAATCCAATCTACAAAAAAAAAAAGAGGGGGAATTATTGCATCCAAAGGCAGAAAATTAAGAGTGTACCAGCCAGTGCTGTCCTTCCTCCAAACAAATCCTTGACTCAGAGATGATGTCAGTGGGTTCCTCTCCCCCGAACTCACATATAGCTGTGTTGAACCCATGTGAACCTCTAGCTTGCAAAACACGCTGCAGCAGTGAGTTCCACATCTGAATTATTTGCTGGATGAGCAAGTGTTGTATTATTATTTTGAACCTGTCCTAGACAAACCTCAAGTTATGTCTAAAATACTGCTTGAATGCTTTTGCTGTAAGCTCCGTGAAGCAAGTGAAAGAGGTGGGAGTGAGGGTTGCATGCATTGCCTACCCATTCAGAGACCCAGGCACCTTCTGGCTCTGCAACAAGTACCATGACTGAACTGAAAAGGAAGCACACAGAATAGTTTCCATTAGGAGAGGTCTGTCAAGAGCTGACAGGTCGTGCAGCAGATTCTCTGTGCAAATGCCCTTCAGATCTTCTCAAAATACCTGATGGCAGCTGTTGGTCCAAAATCACCTTTGATCAATCCATCTTGGTGTGGCAGTTCTTAGAAGCATTTTAACTTTCTGTTTTTTTTTTTTTTTTTTCTTCCCTGCTCTATTCCACCTCCTATTTTAGCATTCTTTCTTTTTAACTAAAAAGTTTAAACTAGAAGGGAGCTGCCTGACCTATTGGAGCTTTCTTTCAGATTATACAGAATACTCAGTTTGCTTTCGTTTCACATTCCTCTCCAAAGCATTAGAGGTTAGAGGTATCTCATACATCTGTTGGCATTGTACTTATTTGTGAAAACAAAGTGTTCCCTTCAAGCAGAGCTATGTATCATACTATCATTAGCAAACTGCATCTTGTTGAAAATCTGTCAAACTGACTGATTTTGCATTTGCTGCTTTGCACCACATAAAACATAGTAAACTCCTGTGCCATAATGATTTTCTGTCTATCTTGATGGGACATAATGAGATAAATTCAAGTCCTTTTTTGAAGGCTAATTACATCAAGTACACACTAGACATTGGCTGCCCTTGTTACAATGATGTTGTGCATTTTCATGCCTTCGTTTCCTCTTCTTTACCGTCTGAGTTTGACGGTGAGTTTGATTCAGCTTTGAAATACAAATTGGAGGATAGAGAGCAACAGTTTGGTGGTCTCCTCTCCCAAAAGATTATCTAGATATTGTACAACAGTTCCCTGTGACAGAAAAGGCAGTATTTGAATGTAGCTGTGAAGGACGGAGTTGACTGTGTGCACTTTGTGGTCCCAGTGAACAACGCAAAGCTGGAGTGGGGACAGATTTAGAGGGTGGTCTTGAATTGCACCTCTCAGGAAGCATGAGTGATCTGCGTGGGCAGTGACTGACTTGCTGGCTGATTCTAAGATGAATTTTTTCCCTTGTGTTGGAAATGGCTGAAATCAGTTTAGTTCCAGTACCAAATAAAACGTTTTTTTGTTGTTGTTTTTTTTTGATGAGCTGGCAGGCACATCTTCAGTCTTTGCCTGAGTCAGCTTTAGAGTCTCTTCTTCTACTTGATACTTCAGAGGAAACAGAATTCATAGTAACAATCAACATTTTGTCTGTGGTGAAGATGAATTCTGCCATTGCATCCTGTGATCAGATATTAGCACATGACCTTCACACTGTGATTGTCTAGGACGTTCCTGACAGGATAATACCAATGCTTTTGCCATGAATTCATTTTCATTGCAAATTAATTATGACTTAGAAGTCTGAATGGAGGTAGAAAGGTGCTATGATTTCCAGATGACTTAGGTAAGTCTGACAACAGGCCTGAGAATCACTGATATGGCATGATTATTTTCAAAACACTTGGAAGGTAAAAAGTAACAGCACTTGGAAAGATGAGAGTTTGGTTATGTTCTCTGCTTTTTGAGAACAGCAGATCTGTGCTTTGTTTTTCCTTCTTTCAATAACTGCAGTTTTGTAATTCTACATCTAACTGTGGGATCACAGGGCCAGTTTGCTTTGTCTAAAGCTGGGGTCAACACGTGCACAGCTGCTGCTCATAGCCAAGTGTGCATACAAGCAGATAAGGGCAGAGTGCTTTGCTAAGGTGAAGAAGTGCTTGTTCCAGGAGACTGGGAACACAATATTACTATATGCGCTTTAAATTGTCAAAAGGGAAAAAAAATCTCAAACTACCCTTAGCTAATATATTTGTGACAGCACAATTAGCTGTCATGCAAAGTGTTTGTGTCTCATCATGCATACAAGTTGGCGCTGGAAGGATCATATTGTATGTCAGACATGCTTGATACAGTCTCTACCCAGAGCGATCTGTTTATGCAGAATGCTTCAAAATTCATCGCAGGTATTCAGGGAAAAACAAAAACAAAGAGCAAGCAAACACATAAAACCCTTTAGGGGAATAGCCTTATCACAGCATCGCAAAAGCTGTCCATCTCAAGATCCCTGCCACAGCTGTATTACTGTTTATTTGGTAAGACATTGGGTTTTGATAGTAGAATATCTTAAACAAAAAAACTCAAGGTGTATATTTCCTGCTTTTCTAAGACCGAATGAAAAGCTAAGAACGAGTACAATATTATTTGCTAAAGTAGAGGCGTAGGATCTGTTAGATCTAATGCACTCAACCAGGAAAACACATACCTAGCAAAGGCAGGTGCTAGAGGAAGAAATAATCATCATATTTTCTGTAAAATATTCAAACAAAATATCTTGAGAGTGTTTATCTGTTTTCTTTCCAGATAAAGATTTTAAAATATTTTTAAAAGGAAATGTGACAAGACAATTTTATGATGGGAGAGCTTAGCCTGTGGTTCTTCTTTTTACAGTATGCAGACCTGGGTTCTTCAAAGCTTCACCCCACAGTCCATCCTGCAGCAAATGTCCCCCTCACAGCTACACGCTTGATGAAGCATCCACATCTTGCCTGTGTGAAGAGCACTATTTTAGGAGAGAATCAGACCCACCTACAATGGCCTGTACAAGTAAGCATGTGCTTATAGGGTTGTTTTTAATCCTTTTGAGCTGTTCCTATACTGTGATTAGACATTATGATCATAATTACTGTGCTTTGACAGGCTCTGGGCTAGAGCCTGCACTCTTTGAACCTAGTCTGACCCACTTGTAATGTCACTGGCTTGTCCATCTTAGCCCACTTACATGAGAGAGGACTCAGGCCTTTTGCTTCTAAATAAGGCATTAACCTCAGGGAGCATTTATTTAATGCATAGTATAAAATATCACAACAGATGCTCCATCTGTTGCAGTCTGCTTTGCAAGCATACCAGAAATCTTCCTAACCAGCAGCATCACATTTAAGGAGCAGCCCTTAGTGCAAGTTGGTATGTGTGCAGGTGTAGGACACATGTTCAGAGGAGTGAGTGGGCAGCTGCTCCAGCTTTAGCTGTGGGTAGAACATGCATGGTCCTGCTTAGCATCATCTGTCAGCCAATTTTCGTTGGGCAAGCAGAGAGTGAATTCTAACTTTCTTGGCCACCTTGGAGATGGTTATTATTCAGGGAGATGGTCAATCTTCAGAGTAGTCATGTAGCTCTGCAGAGAAAGCTGCTTCTCTAAACCAGCAGCAAAAAATACAGAATTTATTCTGTGTGCTGTAAGGGGAGGGAGTTGTAAAAGGCAGATCGGACTACTGGGAGTAGTTCCGCAGGTGGTGGAAGCAATGACTAGTTTTCTCTTTCCATACAGTCTGTGAGCTACCTTCTACACTATAGCTTTGAAACTTCTTGTTCTCTTTTGTTTCAAATATTTAGGCCCCCATGTTGTGTAACTCCCACTTCATCTCACTAAGATCAGAATAGTAAGACCATGGGTCTTTACTGGACCAGGTACGTTATGGTCCAGGTGTGGTTTTGCACTGTAAAAGTGGTTAAATAAGTGAAGAGGAGCTGAACTACTGAGGCAGGAGCAGGAAGAGCTTCCAGGAAGCCTTACTGATGGAGAAGGGATGTGAGCTCATGTGCTCAGAGCCTCTGGGAAATGGTGAGGAGACAACTTACTTCCTGTCTCCTTGCATCGTAGAGCTGGAAGTTCAAGAGCTGAAGGACAGATTTTAGATTGCCTTAAACTCATGTCAGAGCCTGTTAGAGTGCAGTGCATCACAGGGATCATTTCCCAGCTGTCCTCCCAGCAGACACCAGACCAAGGCAGGATGAAAAAGCAGAATGGAAACAAGCAGAGCAAAGGGCTAGGTAGAGCAGGACATAAGAGCTCAGTTGAGGCAGCATAGTAGCTTTCTAGATTTTCGTCCCCGTGCCTACTACTGTCCTTTCCAGCCCTGTTGGTTTGCACAGAGAGAAGACAATAGTCCCTTCCTGATGGAGACTCACTCTCACAGAGGAAGCAGTCTGCCCTCAGCAAGTCTCTTCATGCCTCAAGGGGACACTAGGCACAGAAGGTGCTGCAGTAGTGGGATTCTTGCATCTTCGCATTTAATTTTCACCAGAGGAGAGAACTTGAAACACCTAGCTCTTGCAGATGTGCTGTAGGAAAGCAGAAGAGAGCCTTGGGCAGCACGAGAGTAGCTCGTGCTATGTGATCTGGATGTGAGCCATGCAAGCACTTCTCAGGCTGCTAAGCAGATATGCCACTGCCCTTTAGAGCAGGAGCTAAGATGGGCTAAAGCATAAAAAATCTCTTGCACCAGGGCTTCTTAATGTCTGTTTTGTGCATTTTAAGCATAACTTAAAAGTCACAGGGAAAGGAGAGATGGGTCCAATCATTTTGGTAGTAGGGAGGAGAACTCTGAACACTCAAAGTACATAGAAAATTAGCCTGTTTTTGTTCAGGTAGCCCCAAAGGCAGGGACTGATACAGAGTTGTGCTAGACTACCCATGTCCGCAGTGCCCACTATCCATATGGCAGCAGCGATACTGCTGTCCATTCTCCCTCGAGGGGGAGAAGAAATACATCTAGCCTGTCTAAATTAGCCTGGATAAGAAGCCCACCAGCTCCAGGAGAAGAGATCTGTGTAAACTTACAACCTGAAGGCAGGCCGGGGTTGTATGAGGGGCACAAGCAAGATTGTTTTCAAATAAGTTGCAGGATGAGTCCCTGTCTGCTTCAAGCCTCTGGTACAATCCCAACCCTATAGGTAACTGCTATAGCTTCAAGCCTCTGGTACAATCCCAACCCTATAGGTAATGGCTATAGCTTCTAGTTCCACAAATATTGTGGGTTTTTCTTTCTATGTTCGCTTGTTCGTATTACTTTTTTTTTTAACTTTTGGGGGGGCTTTTTAATGTTTCTTCTTTTGTTTTGTTTTGAAAGTTTATTTTAATCTAATTCCAAATCAAGGCATAATGTGCTGAACTATGTTAGACTCTTGCTTGGCAGAATCCAGAGCGCACGCAGAGCAGGTGGAAGCGCCAAGGCAGGCACCGCTCGGCTTCTGCTGCCTTAGGAGCAGGCTTTTATGCAAGGAGCATCTGCACTATCGCATCTCACTTACTCATCCCTTGGTGGGATCTTGTGCTAATTCAGCTTGTGCTGAAAAAGAGGAAATGCTTATGTGCTAGCCCATGGCAAGGAGGGTAAATTTTGGCAGGGATAGTAAAAGAGCAGCTAGAGGTCCCAACATCTTCACCCAATCCTATTAGTGTGCAAGGCACCATCTCTTTTCGTGGCTGCTGGGAAAATATTTAAAGTTTTTGAATCGGTCCCTTGTTTATTACTCTGGAAGTTAATAATATTCATAGGGTTCCTTTAAGTTGAAATCCAGGTAATTGCAGGGAATACACTGTTCATTTTCAGCTCCACGCCTGCAAAGTCCCCTGCCAATTGGGACAGCTGTAAAACTACATTTTCGTAATATAAAGAGAATGCTTTTCAGTCTGATGTCTTCTCAGTCTTCAGACTTAAGGTGCCTTATAACTCTTCCCCCCACAATCATCACCAAAGAAAGTGAGCCACTAAAGTGCTGTCAATTGCTCAGTTAAGCACAATAAGGGGGGAGGACAAAGGGAGGGAGGGGAGAGAAGTAAAATATGTGTTTTTTTTTTCCCCCAGTTTCTTAAAAATATTTAATAAGCAATTATTTGATAATTTTAAAATTGATAGTGCTGGAATGCAGCCTGAGATAATTATTACCTTCAGACAACAGATCCCTAAGTCCGTACGGACATTTGAGAATTCTCCAAATGTTTTTACGCATCTTTCAGGAAGTAATTGTGCTTTGTATCTTTTTAAGTAAATAAACCTAGCTTCAGTTCCTTGCAGAACATCAATTTAAAATAAAATGATATAAAGTTTCACCCTTTCTTCCCTCCCACCTCTCACAAGTAATTCTGTTGCAATTCAGAGCATACTGGGGAAGTATTTCAAAATGGTACAAGGCGTGGGACACACTGCAGTTTTTATAGAGTGGTTTTTCATGTAATAATCTGTTCTCAGAAAGTTGCAGTTAAATTTATTCTGTGTAAATATATGTATCTCAGGGGAAATTTACCTACCAGGTTATATGTAAACTATGCTCATCTGCAGAAAACAGATTTTCTGTCCATCAAGGAAAGTACCAATGTTTTTGCTTTGAGCCTCTGATCAATAAATCATGGTGCGGAAAGGGTGAATCTTAACAGAACTTTGTAGTGAACAGAGGAGCAAATTTGAAAAAAAAAAGAAAAAGAAAAAGAAAAAGAAAAAGAAAAAGAAAAAGAAAAAGAAAAAGAAAAAGAAAAAGAAAAAGAAAAAGAAAAAGAAAAAGAAAAAAAAATGTGTAAATGAGTGTCTTAGTCCTTGAGGAAGAGGAGTTGGAAGACAGACCTTCTTAGCATATCTAGGACCCCTCACCCTCAGAAACTAAAACAGTTTTTTCTTCTCCCAACTGGCATTTTTTCAAAGTTTCACCCAAGTGCAATTGGAGGAGTCTTCAAATAGGTCTTCTTAGATATATGCAGAATACTAAAGACAATTCTTAGAGCTCCTCTGAGAATCTTAATATTACAGGTCACAGAGTGCCACTAACTTCAAAGCATTTCCATTGAAGTTGATGTTTTTAAGCCTTCAAGAAAGCAGCTGACTCTTCTGTACAAAGCAAGTAGAAACCTCTGGTGACTTCAGTGAATAATTTATCCCCTATTTAAGACATATTGTCCAATAGAGGCTTTTGTATCTAACTTCATCATTATTTTTCTTAGTACTGTTAGTGGTAAAAGTTCATTCATCCAGTGAAAATAAAAATAGGGCAATTTAACTGGTGTTAAGGAAAAATAAATCTGTGTGTAATGTATGTAACTCCACACAGCTCCAGTGATGAATTTTCTAGTTTCCATTATATAAGCATGAGCACAGGAGGGCAGAAGATAATTCTGGCTTCTGCTGTGCTATGGTGTCATTAGCTAAATAGCGCTGGGTCCCTGTGGTGCAGTTTGGGAGCATCGACTTGCAGAAATTCCCAGCCTTGTGACAGAGCCCTTTCGTGCAGGCCTGTGAGTAAGCTCCCTCTTCTGCCCTGTGTCTGGTGAAGTTTCTTTCCATCTGAAGCGATCTGAGGTCCTTGACCAGATGCTAATTGTAGTCCTCATGCAGAAGATGTTCTATATGCTAGTGGGGATTGCTGGCATGGTGGCAGACAAGCAGCTAGTCCTCAAAGCTGCAGAGACCTGAGCAGGTCCTTTTATTTTAGGCTTGCCAATAAATGGGCCCTTAGCTTTCTGCATGTCTTGCTGAAGCTGATGGTTGTGTGCAGGCATCTTGCAGACAGAGCTCTTGCTCTACCTTGCTCTAAAGGAGAAAAGATAGGAAAGGGAAATAGGGAAAGATGTTTCTTGTTTATATGGTAATTTCAGCTTTGCAACATTGCCTCTTTTAAATGTGATTTATGTTTGATTATAACAATAAAATAAAATCAGATAATCTAAGGCGTGCTATTAAACATGTATGGATATCTGCCTGGTGAAGATATTTCTAGAGATCTTTATAAGGAGCTCTACATGAGTTTTGACAGTTGGTTCAAACTGAATGTGAGCATGTTGCCATCACACCGTTATGTAGTCTCAGAAAATTCCACGCTGTAGGATTTTGCTGTGTGGCTTTTGTGATGCTGTGGCTAAAATCCAGCTGAGCTTTCTTTAGTCGTTTCCCTTTCTTCCTAATTCAGTACTATCCATATAAAGTGTGCATATCTCTTGCATGAAATTCCTGCTATCTTTCTGCATTATCTGCAGGGTATATCTGTGACCTGATCACCAAGGCAAATCTATTAAAACAAAAGTTCCTCCAAATACCACCTAGGAAGTATTTTCCATTTGCTCCAGGACTGATAAACTTTTTTTTTTGTAGTGCAAAGACATCAGTGGAATGTGATCTTTTTAATTTGGCTGTGGTTTGCATGTTCAGAGGCTTGCCTGCAATGTTCTGCTGATTTCACTGGGAGGCCATCACAGAGTGATGCCAGAATTTGCAGATATATCTAGTGTCATGGCATGCTTCAGTTTTCTGGTGTCTCTATAACATGAGTCATCTGAAAAGGTATGTGCCAGCACCTTCTGCAAATTAGCTGTCTTGCAGGTGTCTCCAAATGGACAGTGCAGCTGCCTAATGAACTAGGAGTCACTGTTGGAAATTTTGTGCCCAATATGGCTTTTCTTGCCCAGCCTGTGGCCTCTCCCAACAGCACATCGGAAAACAGACCAGGAGCTCTGCTGCCTTTGCAGTTCTTTGCCTGTGGGTAGCCTTGCCAGAGCCATGCTCATATCCCGAGCCTGGACACTTGGCCAAATAAGCAGCCATGGTGTAGCTAACCAATCGTGCTAGCTTTGCAGGGACCAGGAAGGCTGCAATTGAGAACATAGACATGTCCGTATTTCCAGAGGCTCGTATAGATCACCATCTGCTTTAGGCTACATTAAGTGTCTTGTTCAGGTGTGCTTTGTACAACTGCACTTAAGTTTCTCTGTCTGTAAAGATCTGATAGGGAGTGCATAAAATGGAAAAATTCAGTGTCTGAACTGGGTACCCAAGGCATGTCTTCTTAGGATCGAGGGCTAGTAATACAACAGTAGGGCCAGGAGGGGTAATCCTGCTGCCGGTGACTGGCACTGACTTGGGCAGTTCCCTTAGGTAGAGGAATGAGGAGAGCATCAGAGGCAGTGCCTGGGGTGGAACATGCTTCTGTGGGTGTTCCTGAGCCAGCCTTATTGTGTGTATCTTGCCCTCCCACACAAACGCCTGTGTCCCAACCTTTAGGGTGATGCTGGAGGTCTCAAAAGAAATCTCCATCTACCCCTTGCTTCTCTTGCTGCTGTGGATTATCTCTGTGTGCTTTTCAGCACATGAACCATGAACATCTCTTCAGCCTAGAGAGCATTAGAGAGCAGGATGAATGATAAAACTGTTTTTACCATGTGTTTTTCTCACTTTACAAACCAGGACCCCCCTCTGCTCCTCGGAGTGCCATCTCAAATGTAAACGAGACTAGTGTCTTTCTGGAATGGATTCCCCCTGCTGATACTGGTGGAAGGAAAGATGTGTCTTATTATATTGCATGCAAGAAGTGCAACTCACACTCAGGGCAGTGTGAGGCATGTGGCAGTCATGTCAGGTACCTCCCCCAGCAAACTGACTTGAAAAACACCTCTGTCATGATGGTGGATCTACTTGCACATACAAACTATACCTTTGAAATTGAGGCAGTGAATGGAGTGTCCGACCAGAGCCCTGGAGCACGCCAGTATGTGTCTGTAAATGTAACCACAAATCAGGCAGGTAAGTGCAAGCTTAATCTGGGGAAATGGCTGGGGTGGGAGCCCTACCCGTTTGAATCTGATGCAGACCTCCCGTTGAAATGGGGGGAAGTCCAAGCCTGGAGGGTTGGCCCATCGCCTCTTAAAATATGTGTGTGGGAGGGAATTCATGTCCAGCAGGACAGAATTACTGCAGTCTTCAACAGTGGGAATATTTCCTTCCAGCAGGACATACTTTTAGGATTTGTGGCTTTTCATTTTTCTTTTATGCTAAGCACTGCACAGAGACAACTTTACATCTTTACCTTTACTGAGTGTATCCACTCAGTAAAATAAGGAATGTAATTGCCTCTTGTATTGGGAAAGAGATGTCCCTAAAAGATATTTATGATTCCAAATGCTGATGGTTAAAATGTCTTAATGTTGGGAGAGGCTGCCCCAAGAAAATTATTTTGCGTGATTATAGGAAACTCGGTCCATGTTTTGCACTGTGTGATGCCTAAGTGCCTGCCTAAGCTGAGTGAGGTACACCATTGCGTACTGTGTCCTTCTTTGTTTTACCCTGTGTAATGAAGACCACAGAGTCTGCCTTTTTCCCTCACCCAGGCCTCAGGCCTTTGGAAACCCAGAGGGAAAAAGGAGACCATCGCCTTGGCGGCAGGTGGCTGGGGCACAGCAAAGCTGTGTGGCTTGAACGCAGGAAGGCAAGGAGCTGGCCTTTAGTCTTGACTTGCTTTGGTCACTTGGAGCTGCATCAGGAGGAGAAACACGATTACATCTTCTTCCAAACATATGAATGCACCAGGCACGTTAAACAGCTTCTATAACCCCTGGAGACCTTCCTGTAAGTTTCTCTTGTCCCTTATCGGCTCTATTTTTCAGGGATCTCTTGCCTATTTGGTTGGTTTCTTGCCATTTGATTCAGGGCTGGTTCAATGCTGCTGTTCTCTTGTTCTCCACAGAGTCCTTTCAGAAGTATGAAACAGCAGCATTTGAGACTGTGAAGTCCACACACACCACTGATACCAGATCACCAGAGCCATCCTCACTATCCTTCACCATCACCTGAGCCACCATCACCATTTGCCTTCCCCTTACAGCAAATGCTTAGCTGGGAAATCTGGTGCAACACACATGGCAACGGCTAGATGGAGATTGGCAGGTCCTTGTGGTGACTTGGAAAAATGTTAGCTGGATCATTCCTACAGCCCAAGGATCTGTGCATGGAGTTGGCAGCCAGTGTAGCTGGAGGGTAGTTGTGTTGCAGTTCATAAGGTACCTGTCCATCCTGGTAATGAGTCCGCATTCTTGGAAGTGCTGTATGAATTGTTGGGATGAGAAAAGGAAGCAAAGGCACCCTTGATCATTACTGGATGTGACGGATATGGAAGGAGATCTACCAGGGGAGCAGTTGGGGATGGCAGTGAGAAACCTACTGAAGGGTCAGTGTGGATGCATGAGGTTCACAGTCCTAACAATGTTTGCTGAGGTCCTATTGAGAAGGCTCCTGCCAGTAAGTCTCTTATTGGAGAAAATATGGTTTCCTCTTCCTGGGTTTGCATTAGTATTTCATCGTTGACATTGGATTTTCCCTGATGTGCAGAGTTAAATTCACGTAAACCTCACTAAACATAGTTGTGCAAGAGAAGATGATATATTGCTGATCACTGCAGTCTGTGGGTACATGTCTGTGGGTTTCGTATGCTGCCCATGGCTCTCATTCATGATAGTACATCTATGTGCCCTAGTGGAAGGGCATCACAGCTAGCAGACCTTAAAGTTCAGGTAGTGCTGCAAAGCCAACCACAGCAAGAGGAAAAATACTGAGCAAGAACTGATGTCCGTAGGAAATGGAAAACCTGAATGCTATGGGCAAGGCCTGGATGTTGCCAAACTGCTGGCAGGCATTCACTAGCGCAGCAGTGCAGAAGAGTGACAGAGTTTATTTTGTTGTCAGTCCCAAAAAGACTGCTTCTTTCAGGCTAGCAAAGAATGCACGAGCTACAGAATGCTGGCCTCGCCATGCAGGTTCTGTACATGGGAGCTCTTGGCAGCAGCAACATGGTATGGTTTGGGATCCTGAAGGGATTGCTTCCTGAAAAGTAATGTTTTTCTTTCCAAAATAATTTGTTCATCTTCCTTTCCCTCTGGTTTTGACTAAAGATAAAAAGAACTGGCACCAGCAATCAGTCTGATATTTTCAGATGGTTATAGTCTTCTCTGAGGTCTAGTTTTGAAATGAAGTTTGGAAATACTGCAGGAAAACCAAGCAATGTTTGTGTGCAAGACGCTGCACATCAGCTGGTGCCTCCAGCACTCTCCTACTGCAGCACCCAACCCAACCTCCCTGCCCAGCCTTCAGTTGCATAAACTCTTTCTTCCAGTGGGTCCCTCATGGTAGCTGTTCTTGTCCTCACTGCAAATCCAGAGAAAGGTGGCTCAAGAGTTTTGAAAATCAAGAGATTTTCAAATCTCTTGAGATTGAAAGAAGGCCTTTATCTCTTTGTTTGGAATATTGCTAGCCAGCAGAAAGGCTGCCTGTGAAGAAGAGGTGTAGCACAGGACCTGCCAGAGTCTCCTGCCTCGCTGTTTAAAGTCTCATCTTTCACTGTCAAGAAGGGATATCTCTTAGGGAACCATTTTGGTTTCAGGGCACCCCAGCATCTCTGAGATGCCTCCTAAGGCACCTTTCAGGGCCATTTCCTATAACCACACTGTGCATACCACTAGTGCTGAAGCTTTTCCTTTGAGCGATAAGCGCATGACATTTTTTCTTGGTGATTTCACCAAGCAGGTTGGTTAAGTAATGCTATTGCTCTGGACAAAGATGTGCATCTCCCTTGAGGTGTTTTGTCTTAACTGTCCTGCATAGCTAACCTGCAGACTTGGTCAGAGATGTGTGCCTTGTAACAGGCCCTCAAAGAGCAAGTGGATTGTGGTTCATGGTTGCCTACACCCATGTTGTATCATGGCAGGAGCATGCAAGAGTATGCTCAGAAGAAATACAACTTTGAAGGTTTGAAACCCATGGGAGTATTTGCTTTAAGCCAGTCTTTATCAAGGACTCTATGATAGTTTTGAGCTTCTGGGGGAGATATGGACGTGTTTATTAACCGTGGAGTAGTTGACATGTCCAATGCAGATCACCCAAACTTGGTCAGACCCTAATACTGGCTGTTTAAAGTGTATGAATGGGGCCATCCCTAGCCACAGGGAATCTGTGGTCTGAGGCTAAAACAGAGAAATACCAGTTGCTGAAACAGAGAAATGCCAGGTGCAGCAATGACACTTCCTATTCTGCCACCAGAGTGGTGAAAATGGTTTACCTGTAATGTCAGCTATAGCAGCACTTGATCTGTTGAGCAGTGTCATCTTCCTAGCAGTGATCAGTAGCAGATACCTTACATGAGGCAGACACAGGGATACTTTCTTAGTGTGCTCTCCAATCTCCAGGGAGACCCTCTTTGTGCTTAGTAGCCCTTAATGGATTTTTCTTCTATGATTGTCTAATCATTTTATGAACTAGAAAATTTTAGCAACTGTAGGCAATTCTACATTAATTCAGTGTGTTTGAAAGTTTAAGCTATGCTTTATTCATGTTGGTCAGAAGTGGAAGATTGAAGCTTTGCAATGGCAAATTTATTTGGAAACATTGCCATTTAGAGATGCCACGCAAGCTTCCAGTTAATGAACAGAGGTATCAGGAGCTCAGCATTTAACCCCAAAGTAATGTACCCTTAAGAACAAAGTGTATCTTGCACATCAGGATGAGCTGATACCCTGGTCAGGGTTATCCCAAGAAACACAAGTGAATTTGTACTGTCTCAGAGACCGTCACCTCCATACAAACCTGGGTAAACCTCCGGTGACACTCTGCACCATGGCACACAGCCATGCGTTGAACAAGGCTCTTTCCGCCAGCTGCGAACCTGCTGGCTGCTTTCGGTGTCCAGACTTGACAGTGACACATCACAGGGATGTACGGCTGATAGCTTGCATTAACCAAATGCAGGTTTGCTGCCACACAAACGCAGCTCCCTTCATCATTAGCCAGCCAATTTCTCTACAGTGGCAGGGGTCCTCCAGCCAGGCCACCATCTTCCAAGGGCTCTTGTTCAGGTTTCATCTCTTGAAGAGAGCGAATCTATCAATCTGCCTGTCTGTCTACCTTCCTACCTATCTATATCTTTCCTTCCTTCCTTCCTTCCTTCCTTCCTTCCTTCCTTCCTTCCTTCCTTCCTTCCTTCCTTCCTTCCTTCCTTCCTTCCTTCCTTCCTTCCTTCNTTCCTTCCTTCCTTCCTTCCTTCCTTCCTTCCTTCCTTCCTTCCAGTGCATGGAGGTATTTCACATGGTGTTCAATGTCAATCCCTTGCCAATGGGAGTTTTCCCACCAGTTGCTGAATAGATGACATCAAAGGCCAGGATTTTAGGAGAAACCCACCTTTAGCTTTCACGTCATCAGGAATTTTCTCTCTGACTAAATCCAGAGGCTGCTGGAGAGCTTCGATAATGTGCTGTGTCTCAAGTTGCCAACATTTAGACAGGAAGAGAGAATAATTTAATTTGTGAAATCTCATGCATATGCTGGTAATTGACTTTCGGAAGTAGTTCAACATGGATAGGAACCAAGATAGATTCAGAAGATGCATATGGATAGTGTCAGCAGCAGCAATGAATGAAGGCGAAGAAAAGGAAGTCAGTGACTGCCCCGTCACTGCACCAGACAGTGCAGCCATGGCTTTCTCTTTATTTTTGAAGCACAATCATAGAGCAAGGAGCACAGAGCAAGGAATCATAGATTTGCATAGGTGCACAAAGGGCCTATAATTTGAAGGGTTTTTTTTGTGATGACTGCATTTATCCTGAATGTAATATCTTCACACAGCAGCCTATTCCAGAGTTGCAAGTTCACTCCAGCCCAGATGGCGGGGTGTCTGCTGCCAGATGAATTATGGATCAACTGAATATTTTATAGTTTTATTTATAACTCCCCTGTTGGTAATTGCAACTTTCTTCTAGTTGGTTATGAGTCTTTCTGTTACACTTAGTATATTACAAATACATACTTATATTCTTTAAAATAAAAAATGAATTATTTAAAATGAATCTTGAATTCTGGAAATCTTTAAAATAAAATTCCATGTGTTTACAATACAGCTTCTAGCTAGAAATCATCCTTATTCTTACAGTGTGAGAGACAACACTGTTGTAGATATGTTGAATGTTGATAGGGACATTAAAAGATGAAATAACACATTTTTTTGCAGGGGACACTCGGTTGCACGTTCCCGGGAAGCCTCTGACCAGACTGGGCAAATTCCACCCTGGTGCCCCGGTGTCATTACCAGCAAAGTAGCCTCAGACTTGGGCAAAAGTAGCAAAGTCTTTGCAGTGGGAGGCCCAATGGCTAGGTGTTTAACGCCATATGTTTAAAGATGTTTAAATTAATTTCCCATGCTATAAACTGTGCAGGTTGTAAGAGCTTCACATGGTCGGAGTCTTCAGCTTCTGCAACATTGGTGTTGCATTGCAAGAGTGATAATGCTGTTTTTAAATTTTATGTCCCATTTTTCTTGCATATTTGTAAAGAATTGCCAAGTAATCTTACATTAATCTAATTTTAATCACTTTAAAATCCAATCTTTGGGACCAGAAATTTTTCTTGTATTGCGCTGAGTACAGTACTTGCCAAAGAGCAAAAGTAAAGCCTCTAAAATGATTTCACTTCCCAGATGACATCAATGTATAGATTTTTTCAATGCAGCTTCTGTATTTTAATGCTAATAAAACCCTATTCCAATCTCCAGCTCCATTATACAAGCTGTTAATTCCTTTGTCTGATATGCTGTTTCTCTGATTTTAACATTAAAAGCAGTTTTATATTTTCAGCACTTCTGAAAATGAAAATGTAAGGACTCGAGAGTAGCCTCTTCCCAAAACATACAAACTATTCTCAATGCTGCTGCAGAAATAGCAGGAGACTTATATGCATTTAATAAACTCCCCACTTGCTCTCTGTCGTTTGCTTCTTTACAGCACCGAATCAGCTCTTTGCAATAGTCTACCTTAAGTAGAACGATGGCTGAACAGGCCTAAACAATTAAGTTTCAGTCATTGTGCCTTACATGAGCGGTGTTACAGAAACGTTGCACAAGGTACAGTGACTTTGCAGTGCATTCATCTTTTCTTCTGAAACTAGCGCACCAACACTAATTTGAACCAACATGAAAAAGAAAAGTGCAGACCAGTGTGTTATGTATTTGCGCATATATGAACACGTTGCAAATGCAGCTCAGAAGTTCTCCATCCAAGAATGAGGCAAGGGAGTAAATATTTATTCATTTTATTATTTCCCTCTCCCCCTGCCTCGTGCAGATCTTGCTGCTAGCTCATCTGCTTTTGTGGCTGGGCTGTGGCTCTTATCTGAACTCATAGAACAGTCTGTTTGGGACAAAATATGGGAAGGAAATATATGGTGATCATGCCACATGCATGACTTGCAGCTGCCCAGTTAGTATTTTGTAGCGTTGGACAGGTTGAAATGTATTTCCCGCCTTGGATTGCTTTTTATGGGAGATATGTAGTTCAGCAAAGCTTGAAAAGTTTTTCCTAGTCTTCTACTTCAGAGCGTAGTTGCTACTACAAAGCACTCAAATAGCAAACAAGCCCTTGGACATACCTGAAAACACATGTTAAATACTACCTGTGGCACTTGTATTTCCAGCAAAGGGTTAATATGGTAGCCAAGCTTGGGCTGGCTGCTACTTTACCAATACATATTACCTGCCTTGTAATCAGTCAGGGAGTTGAAAAGCTCCACCTGAAGAGCTAAGAACAGCATAGAGGAGACAGACAGCCAAACTGTAAATAATATTTCTTTCACAGCAGCTGGTATAATACAGGTATATATCAGTATTTGCATGTTTGTATACATGCAAATACATATAAAAACTCTAAGTTTAGAAGCTTTTATTAAAACGTTTTTCAGAGGTTCTCATTTGCTCATGTGTTGGAATGCTTTTTGCATCTCCGCTTCCTGCAGAAACACTCATGATCAAAGCGGGTAACTAATGGGATTTCCGTCTAGGTCAGTACAATAAAAATCACCAGAAGGAAAGAGTTATTATTTATTTATTTGCCTGCTTTTTCAGGATTGATGGTTTTAAGAATGTAAGGTCAGATCAAACGGCCCTGTCCAAATCAATGCTGGACACCCACTGGCTACAACAGCATTGGGCCAGGCAGTGAGCAGGTAGTAAGCAAGATTTCTTCTATGCTGCAATGCAGCAAACCAAGGAGATGTGTTACTTTTTCCTGAGAGGTGCGTAATAAGCTGACTTCATCCTGTAAGCGCTTCAGCTTGGACAGGCCTTCAGAGAGAGCGGCTGCATGAAAATTAGCTGAAAAATTCACGTGCTGTTATGCATCTGTTGAAATCCATTTCATGGACTTGAGGTCAGAGTGCCAGGTTGGGCACATGAAGTAGTGGAAAAAGCCCTCTACTCCCCATATAATCACACAGGCTGGGTGAATGGGGTGTCTACAACTGAACTGCCTCCAAGCCAACTGCCTCTGAGCCAGCCCTCACACCAGCATCTGCTGCCTGCACAGCCCCTGCCCACTGTGCTGCTGCATCCAGCATTGTAAACCTTCACTTTTTGTGCTTCTTTGGTCCTTGTGGCTATTTTTGTTTGCCAGGTCCCAGACCTTGAGAGAGTAATCTTCAAAAAAATTCTTTGGAATCGTGTTGCCTCCAGGCTGGTTTTAGTGGCCAGTGGCAGGAGCTGCTTCTCTGCTCTGTGTTCCTAAGTAGGCTGAAAGGAGATGTGCTGAAGCAGATGAAAGAAACCAACTGGGCATCCCATCCCTTCTGTGGTCTTCATGTGTTTTCAAGGCCCTGTGGGCAGCTTGCTCATAGTTCACTTGTTTCTGAATTTTCTGCAGACTACCTCAAAACAGGGAGAGAAACTGGTGTTTGACTGACTAGATTATTTATTGTGCTGCTACCGGAGTTTTCTTTCATACAGTTCAGCATTAGTGTGGTTTATTACAAGGGACGGCTTCTGCATTGCCACTTTATCCTGCCATCCCCAGGGCTCTGCCTTCCCTGCAATGGGTTCCTGCCTTGAATCATTAAAGCACAGTTCTCTGGATCTGTGTCATTCAGGCAGGCTGTGGCAGCAGCGCACAAAATCAATTGCTGACCTTGCCGGAGACTTACGACATGAGCCATTCAGTGCCTGACCATGCAAGGGCGGTTTGCACAGGGAGCTGCTCTCAACCAGTTCAGTAAGCAGAAAGAATATTGCTGCAGAAATGGCTGTCTGGCTATATTTATTGCATGTCTCTTTGCACCAGGTGCTTCCCAGGCCCTGCATACAGGAGTAAAGGGGCCTGGGGCTGTCTGGGGAGGATGCACATGAGAGCACAGACCCAACTCCATCTTTTCTGCAACTGGACACTGTAACCAGCAGAGCAAGATGTGTGTGAAGGACAGACCGCCCTGTGCTTGCTGAGGGAGCTGTGCACCATCCCTCTTCTGTATGCTGGCTCAGGCTATTTGCAGTACCTGCAAACACCTCTATAAAGAAACAAAAACAAAACAATAATCCATAAAACAGTCAAAAAGTTTGCATTTCCTCTGCTCAGGTAACAACTATGCATCTGTAGTGGCTTCACATGGTTCCCGTGTTCTCTGATAGTAGTGACCAGTTCCATGAAACCCAGATTGTATAGCATCCAGTTCTTCATTTAGAACAAAATACATGAGGAAAATACATGGCAATAATGCAAATGAATGCATAAATAAATAAATTCAGGTTGGCTCAACTTAGTTCTAGCCAGAGCCAGTCCCTACAATATGTACTGTCCCTGCTAAAGGCCAGGGAAGAGTTTGGCCATGTTACAGTGCTAGTGCAGCAGTAGACTCAGGCAGACTTTTTGGAGTGCCTGCCTGTGCCACGTGCTCTGTGCAACTCATCACATGAGTGAAGGGTTCCTGATGACGGTAGATTGTTCTGTGACTTCTCCTTTGCTTTTCATGAGGAGGTTTTCAGACAGCTGTTTTGCTGTGACCTCTGCAAGCCTCTCATCCTCCCTGGGTTTCCTTGTGACAGGAGTTACATGCATTTCTCATCTATATCTGTGCAGCACCATGCACAGGGGGCTTCGAACTCAATTTTTGTCTGTCTTTGCAAAACAAAAACAAAACAACAATGACAAATGCCTCAACAATATTTTCTTCCAAAGATGAAAATATTTACTGAGCTAGTGGATGCTGAATAGTTTAGGGGAAAATGTGGTATGGAGTACATTTGCTCCAATATCATACTAAAGATAGTGACGGTTCCCTTTTTTTCCCCTTTTTCATGCCATCAGTGAGGAAAGAAAAATGTTTCCTCCAAGTCTGTCTGCCCTTCCTAGCTGAGTGCAACTGTATTGACTGTATTACATTCATTTGGTGAACTCTGCTTTGTCTGCTAAAACAGAGCCATTAATAATGGGACTGTCCATTCCAGGCGGTTGCAAATACGAGTGCTTGGTTGATTATATTTAACTAAAACTCTGATCCATTTGACTTTCTACCCAACAAGAGAGCAATTGCTACCTCTTCAGTAAATGCACTGAGTTTTCATTGGCCTCTGGCAGTACTAGTATTTAGAGTGTCTTGGCAGCTGTTCACTGATGAGAGTCCAAAAGAAGCACTTAACAAAAATCAAGCGATAGAAGTAGCAAAGTGATAAAGACACTGACACTTTGTTTATCCTTCGGAGTGGTTAGCAAAAATTTCAGCTGCTCCTCTTATTTTCACTCTTTCTGAACTTTTGAACCCATCCTGCAGTCCATGAAAGAGGGTCCACTAGGGCTAGAGGAGAGGATACCTGAACAAGTCAAGGTTTTGAAGCACATTGAATTTCCTTGTTAATGCCTTGCTCATTTACCCTGAATGAAAGAGGTATTTTTTCCACTTAAATTAATTCTACATTGCAGGAAATAAGCCCCTTCAGAGTAGAGGAAGCTTTCTTTCAATATAAGATAGGAAGAGGCAAGGAAAAGGGAACCTGATAGCAGGCACCATGTTCTGCAAATGGAACTACTCCAGGACTTTCAGAAAAAGTGCTGGATTTTCTTCAGTGATTAGAAACTGAACAAACCAAATGAAAAAAGAGGGGTTGATGGCAGGGTGATATATGTATCAGAGAAGGGGAGGGAGCAGAGGAGGAAAAGGATAACATGGATGAGTTTAATTATGTAGAAAGTAGGAATATTGACTTCCCAATCCTGAGTGGTGTTCAGAAAGATATATTAGTCTATATTCTATCAAAGGCTGATGAGATCTTCTTGAAGATCTTGGTAGTTACTTGGAAGAAAAAGGTATGCTATATGGCAGTATTTATGAGCACCTTAATTACGTTTCGCAGACTGAGTTCCAATTAGAAGGGAAGGAGAAAAAAAGGAAAAGAGAAGACATATAGCTTGTGTTTGGAACAAGGTAATAAATCTATGGCTAAGGAGAATGGTAAACAAGGTAGCTATACATCATAGCGTCATTTGTACGCTTCTATTTTTAGGTGCTTATTCCTTCTTCCATCCTCCCACCCTTGCCAGTAAAAAATGATCATAAAGGGGTCAAACACAGGCTTCCCTTGTTCATCTTAAAAAATGTGAGGGAAAGAGATGCAATTACTGTTAATTTTGCCAAGTCATTAACTGTGTCATAAAACAGCCATCCAAAAAAGGTGGAGAAGACACAGATCACAACATTTGTCTCTGTGGTCATATGAACAATGTGCAAATATTGCTATCAATGCGTTGCTTCATGTTGCATTTGGTGCTGCCAAACATTCTGCTTTTCAGTTACCTTGTTACAGTCTTGCCCCAGCAGTTTTGCACTCACATAACGATGTTGTGCAATTATTTTAACATCTGGGAGTAATACTATAAGGAGTTCTCTAAAAATTTGCTTGGTATTGGCTTTATTCTGTTTCCATCATAGTCAGCCCAGGACTTTGCTATATACTACCCTGGGAGTAATTCCAGGTTGAGTATGTCTTGTTACCAGAATTCTTGCTTACCTCAAAGAACAAAGCTTGTTTTCTGTATTCTTTCCATGCGGGTATAGAGCATTTGCCAGTGCAACATCTACAACTGATGCAGGTAAGAGATTAATTTTGTCTAATTATGTAAGTATTGAGCACGGGGAGTAGCTTGGGTCTTGGGATAGTGCTAATTAAAGCAAAAGTAACACTTCATACAGTTCAATGACAAACACTAAAACTCTAGCCTGGGAATAGCAAGTATTAGCTAGTGAGATAGCTTTTATTTCAGATAGCATCAGTCCTCCCTCAGACAAATGAAAGGACTTACAACATGACTCAATAGCAGTAAAATGGCTGCCACAAGGCCTGGCGGTATTTCAGTAAATGGAAATTTTTGCTTTTGCTTCTGCAATTCCAGGATCTCTCTTGGGAAGTTAAACAGATCAAAACACTCTTTTCCTTGGTTCTGTCCAAATCATAGTCCTTATTTGTTTAAAAGAAACTATATAAGGAGCAAGATATGATGGAGCATAATTGCAAAGTTCTCAACTGGCAATTAGTATCTTGGAGCCATCTTAATACTGTTAAGAAACAGACATAATTGTGTGTAGGATGTGCGTATTTATCATGAGAGTTGTCACTGCAGTCTGGTAGGAGGCATCCCTACCTTTGCTCTACGCTGTACAGGGATTAATCTAGTTTAGCTTGGTTAAGAGCCTGTCACAGTGATGCTTTCATTACCCAAGCAGTGGGAAGAGGCGTTGGATGTCTCCCGTTACCCTTGTATGGTAGGCAGAGCATTTTGTTACAGAAAAGAGCAAGACTGGAAACCATGGCTAAGAATAGGAAAGAAACAGCTTGCCAAAGGAAGGGAGGTTTCGATAAAAGATTGTCATTAGCAGCTCAGCAGCATTGAGGGCCGATGGTTTTTTAATTAAATGTGTTTGGAATGGACAAAGAGGGTCAAAGAGGAATTGTTTTGGCCGCAGGCCTAGAGCTACCACAAGAGAGGAGACTGTATGCATTTTAGCCAAACACCTTAACCATGAATCCCAAGGTGCTTTTGCAAGGAGAGTGCATTGTCCATTCCACACATTTTACAGGATGTGAAGGAGAATGGAAAGTGATTTGGCAGAGATCAGGCAACAATCTAGCAGTGGTGCCGTCAAGACATCACAAGTCACCAGGGTCTGAAGGCACCGTGGTTTGCCAGAGTTGAGATTAAGCGATAAAATGGACAGTTTCTGTATGTCCTTCTCCTTTTCCCCTCAATGTTTTATCACATACTTTTTAGTATTCCGCACATTAGTTCCAAGTTGGGGAATACATCTCAGCATAGAGCAGAGTTCTTCCTGATGAAGGCAGCAGGATAATACAGAATCGTGCTTACAGACTCTTACAAAGTTTGTTCCACACCTGCAGCTGAGCAGAGATTCAGTTGTCCTCTTGGGCAATGGTTCAGTCTTCCTAGACAGAGCTCTTCCCCTTACCTTACTGAACCACATTCTTCTGTTAGTTACATAGAAGCAATGGGAAATAAGATATAGCGGAATGTCCCTGCTAGATTTAATTTCCACTTGTTTCTCTAAATGTATTCACAGCTACTCCGAGCATTTCTGTTAGGGGCAATGGTTGGAGTTGTTTGCTTTAGACTTCTTTGTTTCTCGTGGATGTTCAGAAAGCAAGATTCTCTTGCTGTGTCCCTTTGACTTTCATTCTTTTGCAAATGTCATGGCTTGGAAACCTTTTGCCACAGTTTTTTTTTTTTTTTTTTTTTTTGAGAATCCTTTTACCATCTTGTTTACTACTTAGTCATGGAGTATGACTTGGCATGCTTTACTGAGGAAAAGATGAAACAAAAAGAGCATCGGAGAGGTTATTCAGTTAGTGACTGAGATGTCTTTAGGTTCCCCAAGTTTGTCATAGTGTCTAGCCTGGATCTTGCCAGTAGAGAGATGATGTGAAGATTTAGATCACTGACATTATAATACACTGCTCTGTAAGATAAGATTTGTGGTCAAAAGAGAATATGACATTTAATGGCCCTTTGAAAAGTTGAGTCCTAGCTTTATAGGCCGTACCCTCAAAATAAATGAAAGAGGACAGCAGCCAGTTCCAGCAGCTTTAAAATGAAAGCAGCACTCAAAGGATACCAGTGGGACTTTACAGTCCACATTTATGTAGTAAATACAACACTAAGTGACCACTGGACACCTGCAAGGATGTAGCAATATCTTTTCTTAAGATACAAGGTAAGATGTGTCTATGTGGTCTGAATGCCATTCATTTAACAAGGGAAAGAGGTAAGTAATATGAAGTTTTTGTCAGAGCAATACAGAAAAAGCTTCACAGGCATTAATGGTTTGAGTAATTTTGGTTGGAGTATTGTAGATAGAGTGATTGTGTCCCACATGAACTAAAACACATCTTTGCAAGCAATTGCTTGGCAACTATATGACTGGATAGGTTTTCTTCTTGCATGTGTAACATTTTGAATGAATGGTAACACAGAAAAATGAATTTCCACATTTCTCAGATACAGTCATCACTGGTAGAAAAAGACTCATGGGAAGGTAATGTGTGGAGTTGAATTCTGTGCATCGTAGTGTTACATAATATAAAAATGTGTGTGGACAGTTCCTGATTATTAGATACTCTTGTTAAGTATCTGCAGATATTTTACAATCAGAAGGGGTTTATAATTTTTATAGACTTGTAAGTGTTGCCAAGTTGCTTGGAAATGTGCGGAGTCTTCTAGGAATATTCATCTTAAAAAGAGACATTTAAAGCAAGCATCCTTACTTGAGCTTACTTGAGCTGATACACTTGATTTTGCATGATGATTCACAGAATGTGTGAGAATGTGTGTGTGCTTATTTTAAAAGTTATTTTTAATTTTGTTTTTCAGATTCAAGTTCCTAGGAAGCAATGTTGAATTGTAAAGCTCTTTTATATATGTTATTTTTATTTGTCTTTACTAGTCCTTAAATGTTCTTTTACCCCAAGTTTCCTTGTTTTTTTCCTATTGCACCTTCCTTTGTGAAAGCAGACGTGGCTGTTGTGTGTAAATGTATTTTCATAATGAATAACACAAAATGAGCAACACAAAATGAGCATGTCACTGTAAGATGAAGTTTGGTAACCTATCTGCAAGGATGAGCTATCATTGATTCAAGGGAAGATGAAAACTCAGTGGTGCTTATGTAAGGGCTGATTTTTTTCTTCTAACCTTAAAATTGAAGGATCCTGTTGTAAAGGTGTGTTTCTTTGTTTAGCCACTGCCTGTGAATTTGCTAGTCCAAGTTAAACAAGCATTAAGCGTGTTCTGATTGAATTCAGTACATCTGTACAAAGTTTTAGGTAATTTATCTTAAATGCTGTGCCTTTTGTGCCAGCCTAACTATAGCTGTGTGTAAATGGGGTCTAAAGCTCTCTAAGGGTAGTTATCATTTTTGGTCAATTTAGCAATATTTGCCTATGTTGCTGAAAGTCCTGAGAGAAAGCCAGAAAGCCAAGTCTTCGTTATCCCTGCAGCTGTTGCAGGAGCCTTAATATTGTGATCAATTCGTTCTTCCTACTTCTGTGGAATGCAGCCTTGTAAAAACGTCATTTATATGCATGCAGTTTTCAATGCTGCTGAATTAAGATGTTAGAGCTGGTTAATGGTCTTCCCCCTTAAAAGGGGGGATAATAAAATGATTACCAAATTATTACCAAATAAAATAAATACCAATAAAAGCGAGTAGAAGATGTTGGGTTTGAGAGGAAATCTCTGTTTTGTTTCTTCTATGGATTAGGGATGATCAGTGATCATGTCATGAGAGAGAGGAGTGAATATACCTTAGGATCTACATTTAGTTATTTCATCAACTTGTCTGATGCATAGCATTCATCATTCACATTTTGAATGCCACTTGCCATTATCATTTCACATTTATGGAGGACTCATTTAAGGAGAGAAGTCACCCTAACATGAAGTGTCCTGTGAAATAAAATAGTGCTAAAAGCAGCACAGGGGAACCTGATCAGACCTGGAAATGCAAGATTCACTCTTCTTTCTTCCACACTGAGATGTGCTGTAGAGCATCAAAGTAACTTTTTTGGGGTGCCATGCAGATGTAATTCATGTAGCATTGCTATTACTTATTACAGTTAGAATAACATTTAACTACATATTCATCTGCATTTTTGTACTATTCATTTCTAAGAGGACCCAGTGGCAATTGTAACAAAGCCCATTGAACAGTAGAGGAATATGTTAATTAATCCCCGTCCCCCAAATTGCTATTTTCAGAACCACCAGGGGCACCAAGTTGAATTCTGAACACACTAAAGGTAGGTGGATTTTTCTCTGATCTTTCCCAAATTAAAGGTCAGAAAAATCCATTTATGTTCGACTTAGAAAGACCTAGAACACCATCTTGAAGAATGTTTTGCCACTAGCTACCTCATCTCATCACAGATCCTCTGTGAACCCCTGACAGCAACACAAAGCTACCAACAATCATGAGAGATGCCGAGTCATACAATGGCAGTAATGCTGTCCACCTTCAAGATCTTGGTTTGATTTCTGACTCTTCAGTCTAAGTAGTTAGAGCCACAGCCTCATGCAGACAAACTCTTGTACCAGTCTGGTCTTGAGAGGATAGCCCCATGAATAGCAATGCCTGTGAGCAGCTATTATTTTTTGCTATGAGTTCCAGTAGCCACCCCATCCTGCCACCAGCCTTACTTAAACTGATTCCAGCCATCTTTAAGACATGATTTCAAACAGTTGTTGACTGAAGAAAGCAATCAGAAATAAAGATTGGTTAACACAGAATCACAAAAATGCAGGGCGATTATGTGTGGGGAACTGTTTTATATATGCATGTGTGGAGATGTAGAAATTGCCTGGACTCTGCTGGATACACTTTAATTTAGTTTCCTATTTCTACAGAAGTATTAGAGTGGTCATGAGAAAACAGAGGAATCTAGGTACAGTGAGTCTCATCTTGCCTCTCTCTTTCCTTAATGAGGAATGCTGGAGGAGAAGAGATGAACAAAACTGCAAAAGGTGTTGGCGGGGGCGGCGGGGGGGATGCAGCTTCACAAGTGCTTACTTGGAAGCGGCAAGTTGCAAGCCTCTTAGCCATATCTACAAATAATGACAGTACTGCTTTTGTTTCACAGCTGGGAAGACGATGGATCTAAAGCATGGGTTTGTGGTGCATGTTTTTTTTTTTTTCTCCTATGCTTCAGAGAGTGACAATATCTGAAATGCAAACCAAGCAGGCATAAAATTCAAGCTTGGCTATCCTGTGTGTAGACATCTGGTTTAATTTCTGATGAGTCATGTCTAGAAAGCATTGAAAAAACCTGCAATGAGAGGACACAAGGTCATCCACCAACTAAGCCTGATCGGACTGAGCAGACATTTTTAGAGCATTCTTGAGTTGGTCTCTAAAACCCGAAACCAGCTGGACTGAAAAGGCTTGCAATGTGTTGTTGGACAAAAGTTTAGCTCACAGACCTCCCATGTGCCTGGTCCTGCGAGGTCTGTGAAAGGTCTGCACGTCTCCATCGATCACACTCAAGATGATGATGCTGACCCTGGGCTTTGTGTTGCTCAGGCGTGACCTTTGTATTTATGCCTCAGCAAAATCATTTTACACTGTACTCCTTTTTAAGCACCTGAGAAGTGCTTCTGCTGGAGACCAAAGTTAAAGAGAGTTATTCATGAAGATCAAGCCTTCATCACAAATTTCTCTGGCTTCTATTTCTTTTTACTCATGTAAGCTCTATTCCATGTTTGAGCTCAGCATGGTGTTGCCAGTTTGCCTGTGATTTAAATAGCAGAAGCTGATTGCCAGAAATAATGCTTGCAGGTATTCCTTCTGTTCTTTATTTGCCTTACAGCAGTGCCTGCAGGCCAAAGTGAAGACTGTACTAGCAGTCAATGAATAGTTAGTTCCTGCCCCTCAAGTATAGATAGATAGAGGATATATCATTGTCTTCCTGGCACAGATAACGGCAGTGGAAGATGAAGTCACTTGCCAATGGTCATTCTGCAAGTTTCTGGCAGACCTAGAAGCACAGTATTATTTCCCCTGGTTTGATGCTTTTATCCCAAGGACATCCTTTTGTATGGATAGCCACTTCCAAAAATTCAGATTGTTTTCATTTTTCCTCCTAGCACAAACTTGCAGGCTGGTAAATGTCACAAAATGTGCTTCCAGATTCCTGCCTTTCAGATTCATCTCATTTTTATCATTCCCCCTCTGATGTGCAATATTCTTTGCAGAGCCATATGCCTGGAAGAATCTGAGGTTATAAAAACCTCCAAAGACAGAGGTGCTACAGGTTTACTTGGTGATTTTTGCTGATGCCTCCTTGTTTTTGTCTTGAGGAAGCTTTTCCTAAATTTAATTGGAAGTCTCCTTGCTCCAGAAACAGCAGATTTGTATATATTTGGAGATTCTCACATTCTCTTTCAGCCTTATCTCCTCTGCACTCATCAGCTTCAGTCCCTTCAGTCTGTCCTCATGGCTCTTGATTTCTAGACCTTTGCTTGTTCTCTGACCCCCTTTTGGATATTTTCAAAATAGGGCATTTTTTTGGACATTCAGTATTCAACATGGGCAGTATGGCACAATGACTTTACTCTCCTCCCTAAATACCTGATAAATCAGTTCGCTGCTCTCTGGGAACCACCAGTTTTAGACTGTGACTATTTTTCATCCTTTCCTTTTAGGAAACCGAAGACATCAAAACCAATAAGAATTTTATTCTGAGATTTTTGATCTTCTTGGGGGAGCTTGCTTACAGAAAAGGTCTGGATCATGGTTCTGCAAAGCTAGGGCCAACTCTGGGTCCCATCATAAGTGCAGAGGGATGGTACAGTTTTGTATTTTTCTTACATTTATGAATGAGATGTGGGAGAAAAATGTGACAGAAGGCAATATGAACCACAGGGAGTCCAAAACTAGCTACCACACCAGTGAAGGATTTTCTCCATTCATTGCCCTGACCTGCTGCACCTCTTCAGCTGTGGCTCTTGTGGAAACATAAGGAGTTTATTTGGCTGCCACTGATCCTGCTGGAGTGTTTAGCAATTTGGCTTTAATATTAGAGTTCATTAGCAAGATTGATTAGTGTATCATAGTGTGTGGCAGGCTTGGCAAAGAAAGAAATTTCCCACACAGTTTAGAAATGGTCCATGCCTTTGGTGAATTTACTCAATTTAGAATTTAAAAGTATCCTGGAGAAAGATGCAACAGATCTTGTTTGAAGAAAGGAGCTGATGGAGAAATTAAGAAGGTGACTGTAGGAAACAGAAGCGTGTGCTTTCTATGCATTTTGTTTGGTAGCTATGGTTTTATTTTGTTTTTAATGGCCCATGATTTTTAAAAGGAAGCTTTTGCTTAAATGCAAATAAGATATTAAGCTGCTAATGGTAAGAGAGGAGCTGCTATGTGTATGCTGGAAGCTAACTTGATAAATGTACTCAATAATGAGGATTCTGCTGCAAAATAGTGAGCCCTGTGGCTATGATCTGACAAAGTGCTGAGAGCAGTGTTAGTACTCATGTGCTTAAAGTTAAGCATTTTCCCAAAGTGTTTTGATCAGAGCTAGAGTCCTTATAACCTTGCTAGGAGTGAATTTATAAGAGTGTTGCGAGTTGATAGTATTTATTCTTTGACTTCTGTGAAATTTCATAACAAAATCACTATTAGAGTATAGGGAAATTATAGCTGTTCCACGGTGTGAAGGAATCCAGCTCCAGTTTTAACCACCAACTGTTCTTCATCTTTGAAAAAAAGCTTAAAAGCTTGATTTCCAGAGGCTTCAGACAAACCTGAAACAGAGATTTTGGAATTTCCAAGTTGGCTGAAATGACAGCACACTTCACAGTCAAGCTGATGGGCAGACGTGGTGCTGCAGGCTGGCATGGTAGCAGCCCAAGCTGACCTGCCCCATGGTTGCAGCTCTCCTTCCCACCTCACGGCTTGCCCCCTGGCTCTCCTGGCGCTTGAGTGTGCCAGACTACTTCAGGGAGCTAATTTGGCCTCAGCTGGCCAAAGAGGACTTTCTTCAGCATGGTCTGTTCCCAAAGTGTGATTGCACAGTGTGGAAAGAGAGCACTCCCAGGGGAAGAGAACCGCAACCAGTATGGTGACTTAAACTGCTGTGGTTCTACACCATGTAGGCAGATACTCTTGGCAAAAAAAAAAATACCTGGATTATTCAGAATAATGTTGGAGAATGTGGTGCTCTTGTAGCCCTAATTGTCTAATCAGTCCTTAAAACTCTTCTATGCTGCTGTGTCTGCCCAGGCATTGCATATATTTTGGAGAGAAAACTGACTGGTACTACTTTCCCTCTTTCAAGGTGAATGTGTTTAGTATTCCACAAATGTCTATGTTAAGTCCTGAAAATCACATAGGAAATGAAAAGAATAGTAGTATGAAGGATTTCTCTTGAATACTGGAATACCAGCATTTCTCATTTTTGCACTTCTCCAACAGTGTGAATTGCCAAAGATGATTGTGCTTCTCAGTTTGGGCTGTGCAGAGATATGTTTTGGCAATTGGCGTTATTGTGATTAATAACTTTTATGACTTCCAGGGATTCTTGGAGCATCTGTAATTTTCTCTTGTGGTATTTGGTCATAAAGCCCTTTTTTTCCAAAAGTCACACGGATCTGCAAGCAGCTTTCACTCTTTGTTTAAAAGTAGATGTCTTGCATCCATGATTGCAGAGAGCTAAAAATTTGTATATATAGCTACGTAAACAAAAGGCAAATAGCAAGGATGTGATTTGTTTTTTGAAATGATATGCTTTTTAAGAGTCTTACCCAAATTATTCGGTGCTTGGAGGTGGTGGTGATATACAAGGGATTCTATTAAATATTCTAAATCTGTGGTACATAAGGTGCTATGTACCTGAGGAATGAAAGAATAGTCTTGCTCTACTGACTTTTAGTTCCTGGAACCTGTGATGTCTTATGCTTTAGGCATCAGTAGGGATCCTGTTGTGATTGCAGTGTGTGTTCCTTAGCCATAGCAAGGTTAGACTTGTTATTATAAAGATTTTAGAACTCTGTTTTTGCTTGGATCCAACAGTGATTTTGGAAACATTTGTGCAGTCCTCAGTGGGATGCACAGAACTGAGTGCTGGAGACGAGACATTACTGTGCTCACATATTTTTTGGGTTGCTGTGCATCCTTGGTAAGCAGCAATATTTGGACCCAGCAACAGGGAACCCAGGCTCCCCTCTGCCTTGTGCAAAGGGCTTGTAAGGGTGAGCTTGCCATCCCCAAAGCTAGACCTGTCAGTGAGTCTTAACAAGGTTGTGCCTTCTCATTCTGTCACAGGTGTGTTTCCTCTTGGCATAAATTTAACAGCATACTGGATCAGGGCAACTATTTTGTTCTGCATGGGTGCAATGCCCATTACTGCTGAGCTGCAATCCCTGAGCGGGGTCCCTTAGTGCTGCTTAAATGTTGATCGGTTTAGTAAAATGTTAGCATGGAAAATAAATAAAAAATAAATAAAGTAGCCAAACTATAACCTCTACGCTGAATCTGTTCTATTTCCTCTGACTGCATCTGCAAGCTGGTCAAGCAGTTGTTACACTGAAGTGAATGGCAAAGCGCATATTGATTGCACCCACTATTCTCTAAGACGCATATGCTGAGCCTTGCTTTTCTACAGATTAACACTGTATTTTGTTTGAGAGGGAAAACTGCATACAAATATGTTAAAGCTATGTATTTTGCTATCATAACCTGTGCATCAACAATCAGTGGAGAATCTTTAAAAGAAATATGTTTTTATAGCACAGATTTATGTATTGTGTGATTCGAATAGCTATCTTGTACATGAAGTAATAGAATTCTCTTGCTGTTTGTTCATTTGATAGTTTCATATGAGTACCTAAATACCATATGTATTCTTAAAAGAAGTAAGAGTATTTGCAGCAGGAAGCAAGCAAGCCTTTGTGGGTGGGTCAGTTAATGGTAGCTAGTAGCAATGGAACAGAAGATACCTGGTTTCCTTGTTTCATCCCTTTGTTTTTTCTCTCCTTGTAACCTCCTATAATTGAAGCCAGATTTTCAGGAGGGCAGAGAGTAGCTAACATCTTTCTTCAGGTAGCAGTGCCTGAGCTAACTGAGCTGCTAGACCAGCCCAGCCATTTTTAAATTTTTCCCCACTATCTCCTGGCTGCGTCAACACAGTGGTTTGAGGGTTGAACTGTAAATTGGATTCGTTTCTTAAACTGACTCTTAGATGGGATCTGTCTTAAAAACACTTGCTTTCTGTTTTTACAGTTTTATGCTAATACAGCACACTCACTTTAGGACATTGGAAGCTAAGTGGAATTATGACAAGGAAGGGGTATTTGGACACAGTAAAAGCCTTAAAGCCTTAGAGCACACCAGCTTATTGAGTCCCAGTCCCACCAGGCATATCAGCTTAGCTATCACACAGACCTAAAATAAAAGACCAGCCACTATCCCTGTGCTAATGCAGATGTCATGCAGATTCTTTCTGATACCTCTCTAATGTGAGTATGAATTGGGATTTTGTTTTCTGTCTTTAGCAAAGGCATCTTTCCAATGTCTTAGATTAACAATTATTAATCTGGAAGGAAATCATTTGAGAAAAACTTGGATTAAAAAAAAAACCCACAGCAGGCTGCACTAGGCTGTGCCTTGCCCAAACCCAACTCTGCATCCAGCTCCAAGACAAAGTGGTCAAGTAGCACCTGGGCTCTCTTGGCATCTCTTACTCCACATCCCACCTGCTGACTGGCAGCAGGAGCTTGGTTTAATCTTTAAGTGGTAGGGGTGGGAACTGTGTGAGAGATTGACCCTTTTCATACAATATAAATCCCGTTGCTTGAGTTTGCCATGGGTTCAGATTACAAAAACGGGACCCTACCTTCTTTCAAGACAAACAATGCTTGAATTGGTTTCCTGTCTTCATGTGACATGATATGACCTGCTTGGTTTCAAGGCACACATCAAGGCATCTCAAATTTCGGAGGCATTTGAAATGGAGATGGGTAAGAGAGACTGTAAATCAGCTTGAGGCCTGGCATTTATCCGAGGTATTGTTCTGGGGAAGTAGAAGATGGGGGAGAATACCCCAATTCACTACCAAGGAAATCTGAAGAGTGTGCTCTAGTTTTGACATTTGTGTGAAAGGAACCTGTTACCCTCTTGGACTATTTTGAGCCCGTATGTCATTAAAATCCCATGCAAGGTCTCAAGATAGGATTGAAATGGCATTCAGTGGTACTTAAAGCAAGCCCTATATCTTCCTGGAGTCCTTGGACTCTGTTTTCACAAGTGCTTAAAAGTGGTGGCATGTTTCCCTAACTAACCATAAATGGCGAGTATTTATCCTCATGGGGCAAAAAGTTTTGAAAACTCATCAAACTGGCACACTGGGGTTCATCCTTCGGATAAAGAAGTCAAGTTGTTACTTAAATACTAAGGTCTGATCCAAGTGTAACCGAGGAGTCACCAGATTTTGAACTTTTCAAAAAGTGAGTTTTCTGTGGGCAGAAATGACAAAAGACAGTACAGTTAAGTTATTATTTTCCCCACACTTCTCTTCAAAGCAGTGTATATCTGTTTTTATGAAAAAAACAGAAAAGTGACCAAAAAAGAAAAAGCAGTGACCTAGTTAAAAATGAATCTGCTGCTCGAAGCCCCCTCCAATTTTACCTGACTTTCATCTGATTCAGTGAATAATGCTAGGATTCCTTCAAACTCAACCTTAAGAAAAGACCCAACATCACTAATTAGAAAGCTAGTGAAAAACTGCAGTAAACTAGACTTGGAAGTGGATCCAGAATTAACTTAATCTCGTGGTTGCTATTCTGGTATATATAGGTTTGGTTTGCTTCAATTAGAACTAACCGTATATAGTGCTTTGCATTAATGACAACATAATTATTAGGTCATATGCTAGGTGATGATATTGACGTAGTCACATGTATTTGGCTTTTCTGCCTTTTGACATAAATTTGGAGTGTAGAAGAGTATCACTCATAGGGAAGAAGTCCAGGGTGTGCAGAGAGATCAGGAGTGCTACTTCCTTCTTGTTTGCTCACAGAGATTTAATCATGTCAGAAGAAGTTGCAGGCACATACAGAACGCATGCTAAAATCCATAGCAGAGTTGCCTAAAAAAGCAAATCATAAAAGTTTCCTGGAAGATTTGGGAGTTGCATCAAAGGCTCTGGACTGGTGGAAATTACTTGCTTTTCACAGCAAGGGTGAAGTGAACCTGTCCTTCTTGCTTGGCTGTGCTCACTAGTTAAATTAACACTGTGCTCACCGTGGGGATGCGGGCAAAGTGGGGAGCCATTAACTGGTGTTTCTGCCAGAGTGAAAAATACCAAGGCAAAAATAATTAGACTGGAGAGAGCATTAGGTAGACCATGAGATGTAGAAACTGGATTATTTATTTTATCGTGGTGAAGTCGTCATTCACCTGATAACATTAGTTGCTTTTAAAATATAATTAACATTTTATTCCCATAAACATTGTTGTGTATTAGATGCTAGTGGGACACAGCACAATATTTCCTAAATACTGTTTGGTGCCTAGATGGCTATTTCAGTGCTAATGTCATTAGGAAAGGTTGCAGAGGAAGAACGTCCTAAAAGGTCTGTTTCTCATGAAATCATCTCCTGTAGTTATTCAGATGTGAATATTGAGGCATTTTCTGGATAGACTTGAATCTGTTTATTTTGTCTGGACCCTTATCCTGCTTATAAATGTAAGAAGTGAGATTGCAAAAATATAAACAATTCTCTTTGCTTTCTGACTAATTTTGGTTCCATAAAAGCAAAACATACATTTGCAGTTTCACACCTAGTTAGATCCTCTGTTTGCTTTCATCACATGCATAGTCATTCTTGTGAGTCACGGGTATAAGTGTAAATGATATCATATCCCTCTTTCATTTTACGTGTTTTACTTACAAATTAATGCAAACATACAAATTACTTCTAAAGCAGCATGTAAACATTTCACTGTGCATCTTCCCTCTCTGTAATGTCCAGATAGATATTTGAATAAGAATTCTGTTTGCTCACATCAAAAAAAAAAAAAAAAAAAAGGAGATTACAGCTTTATATACCATGACTTTTCCATTAATATATTTTTTTACATGTTATGCTCCAAAGACAACTTTTCAGTGGCACGGCTTCTTTCTATTAATGGATACTGCCCTTGTAAAAGCAGTGACCTTTAAAAAGCAAGTTTCAAGTAATCCTTTTATTTCCCTGAGATCATATAGCAGAGTATCCAGTTGCAGGCTTTTAAGATGGAACGATTGCTGACTTTGTCTCCTTGCACAGATTGAATTACATTTTGTTTGACAAAGAAAGCTCTAAAATACTTATACCTTCCTTCCTCAGTTCAGAGCCTTGTAATCAGCGTGCGTCGAGGATGCACAGTGGATGCTGTGTCATCCCAGCACCTCTGGGATTTATTGAATTTATTTAATTGGCCTTTATCTTGCAGTTACACTTTAGTACTTCTTTTGAAGAGGATTCAAAATGGATACAGTTGCAGCTTTGCTAATTTATTTTGAGAGATTGGTTACTCATTTCCTTATCTTGCTGCCTTTTCCCTGCAGAGCTCTGCACAGCCACTGGCCAAGTGTGCGAGCGACTCCCCTCGCTAGAGGAGGAAGATGTGGGTAGGATGAGTGGACATACAGTAGACAGGCAAAGTGGGATATCTGTGTGGTGTTTTGATGGGTGCTTTTGGACGGCAGGTAGTGTGTTGTTTTCTGCATGCTGCTGCTGAACGACAAGAAGAAAGCCTAACACCCTTGGAAATCTCAGAGCAGATTTTCAATGCAGTTGTGAGCCTCAGTCCTGCAGATGCTGATGGAAATCTCAATAAAGACGGGGGAGAGGTGCACTGTGTGGCTGGCCATTGCTGAACCTGAGAATTGCCCAGCTTTTGCCTTCGAGAGAAGAGTTCAGTAGCAGGGAGGACTGAGATCTCTTATCACTGCAAAGCTCCCCTCAAGTTTTTGCTTCTGGTGCTATGAGTTTGAAGAAGTTTCACTGGTGCTCAGCTCCATCCTGCCAGATCTTCGCTGCCAGCCGTGTTGTAGCTCTATGGTGGTACTTGGGAGGGGCCCTGGAGAGGCACAAGGCCCCAGGGGAGCAGAGGTCCATTTTTTGGGGGTACACAAGTGCCCTCTATTTGAGTGCTTCCCTGTAAGAAGTGTTCAGTGTCTTCAGGGTAAGCACGGATGATTGGGGGGAGTTTGGTTGGGAGCATAGAGCAAACTTTTTCAAGAGCAGACAGGAGAGTGTGAGGGTATTTTTTGGTGCTTCCAATGCCTGTAAAAATCATGTAAAGTTCACCATTCTCAGCATCACCTCAGGGCTCATGCAACCTGTGTGCACAGACCATATATCTCCCATGCATGTCCCTCCATGATGCATCATACCCATTGAGGAATCTGGAGTAACTAATCCAAAATCCTATGCAAGACTGGCAATTTCAGTCTAGGTTGTTACTAGCCATCACATAGCCCCAACAAGTGTGAAGTTTGTTAGCTGGGGATGAAGTGACTTCTGTAATGGAAAACTCTCAGTGGTCACCATGTACTTTGTAGGTGATGCTTAGGTATAGAAGATTATCATCACTCACAATAAGGGGGGTTTTATCAGCTCGTTTGTGAACATAGTGATGCCAACAGCTAACAAGCAAAGGGTGCCTGTGAAGCTGATGCCAGCTCTCCAGCAGAAAACAGTATGGAAACAGTCAATGCCTTTCACTATCCTCTGAGAAACAAATGGGCAAGAGATTAGTGAACAAGAGGGAGAAAATTGGGACTGAAAAGACTTGAGATGCAGGAACCTATTTGAAACAGGCGAGCTCTCTGATAACTATCAGTCCTTACTCTTTATGTTCAGGCTTGGCAAAATTAGTTTTGTTTGTTGTCTTTATTTTACGTAGTTGGTTTGGGGGAGTTTCCTGAGCATTATGGAACTAGCTGGTCCTGAAGAAGTAACTTTGTATAGTTCCAAATAATTTTTGGAAGATGTGTTCATTTGCTATTGTGCAGTCTACATCTGCATCCCCAGTGTTTCTACAGACTTCTTCGCCATTGATCTCCACAGCTCCTCTCAGTTCTTACCAAGCAGTGACCCCACCAGAGGGTGATTCGGGGACTGGAGACTAGGCTCAGGTGGCTTTTGTCCAGAGAAGGGTAGTCTTTCTTCACGGCTATACAGAGTGGAGGCAGGCAGCATTCCTGCCCTGCCCCTGTAAATCAGGGAGTTGAATTGCTCCTCTTCCTTTCATTTTGGTGTCACTTATCTTTGACACAAAATAACGAGGCTACAGAGGCATTTCCCATAGCAGCTTTTCCTGAGGAGCTAGGAAGGGACAGTAAAATACACAACTGGAGAAGTCTCAGAAGTATCAAAGCAAAAACAAAGAATCTAGCCCATTTCCAATGCCTGTGTGGACAGGCAGAAAAACTTTGAGGGCTGCATCTTAAAATCAGAAGCAGAGCTGTATAGCTGTTTTCCTTTGGCAGCTTCCCCAAGCATGCTGCAAATTTTCCATCCTCCAGCAGGGCACACTGCTCAGTGACTGCCATTCAAATCCTTATGGTTGCTTTTTTCAAGGAATCAGCATCACTATCACAATAGAAACTGTAACACCCCCATGATGCTTATAGGGAGAAAATAAGTTACAAAATTAGTAATGGCCTGCTACCCTGTTCAGCACATACAGAATGAGAGGGCTGAAACATGCCCAAGCTTTAACCAAGATCTGCGTAACCAAATGCTTGTGAGGTGCTAAATGTATGCCTGCAAGGCAGCTAAGGGCAGTGTGTCGGTTCTATGGGATAACATAGCTCTGTGACCACTTTGTACAGGGTTTGAAAAGGCAAGGTGTGAGGGTGATGAGAGACCACTGTGCGTGTTGTTTGGATGTTGCCCAGGTGGGTGACTAAGCTGCTGCAAAGCTGCATGAGTCTGTTTTCTTGGAGTCCTGCTGGTTTATACCTCCCAGCTTGGTTTGTTCAGAGTTCCTCCTCCCAAACTGCCTTTCTCCTTGTGTTCCATCAGATCTCACTAAAGCTTTATGCAGATTGACCCACAGAGGAAAGAAAAGTTTGGCAGAAATGCCAGCAGTGGAGCAAGACAGTTACTTGGCATTCATAACCTGCTCCCCATGGGACTGAGCTCTTCACTGGGGCAAATCACTGTTGCTTTTATTCAGGCAATGGCAAGATTCCCAGTTGTCAAAAATGGGCAAAGAGCACCGAGGCCAGAATGGGCCCCGCTGAGGAGCAGTAGCTATAGCTAAAGCTCACGTTGTGTCGAAGATGCAATGATGAGCTTGAATTCAGACATGGCAAGCTGTATAACTAACCATGGTTTTGTGTGTTTTGTTTTTCTCCTGTCTTGCAGCACCTTCTCCAGTCAGTAGTGTGAAAAAAGGAAAGATAACTAAAAATAGCATCTCCCTTTCCTGGCAGGAGCCAGATCGACCCAACGGCATCATCCTGGAATACGAAATCAAATATTTTGAAAAGGTGTGATGGACTGATTGCTGAGCATCCCAAGTACCTTCTCTTTACTGTCTTCTTCTTTTAGTTATAATTATCTGAGTCATGGAAGCGAATGGAACAATTTTATGCACAAATCAATGTCAGATTGATTTTGCAGTAAATGATTAGGAAGACTTGAAATGAGGGTGTTGTTTTCCATTAGTGTGGCACTTCTCTTGAACAAATACATTAAAACTGTGTGTCAGATTCCTCTCCAGCCTTATCACATTAAGCTAGAGCCTGCTCGTTTGTTAAAAGTAAGAGCATTTGGGGACTGAACATCCCTCACCTCCCGGAAACATCAACCTACCCCCATCCTTAGTATTTACATTATCCACTTGGTTTTACTGACTGCCTGGCATTTTTTCCAGGGCTGTCCATTAGGTCTTCTGAGACACATCAAGCTTTTCCCATCCATGTGGTGATTCTCTGAGTTCACTTCGTGCTTTGTAGTCCCGCACATTGAGGAGATCCTGGTGTGCCAGCTACTGACTGAGCACTGAACACAAGCCACACATACAGTGGCTGTTTTTTGGTAGGGCTGCCTGGAGGAGGAGGATGGCCTTGAGGACCATTTTTTCTGAGGGAGATGCCAAGGAATGTAGGGTTGAACAAATAAGATATAGATTTTTTTTTGCATATCTGATTGCTCATATTCATGGGATCTCCATGGGTGCTGTCCTAGCCATGGTGTGAGGAGAGGAGAAAGACTTGTACATGTTATGAACTGAAGGAGGGCATCTTTGCTTAAAACTTGCCTTTTCCAGATGTCTTGGTCTAAAAGCAACATATTCTCTTCCTGCAAAGCTTGCCTCTCTTAGGTCCCCTCTTCAAACGGAGGCTTGTTTTCTTCCTGCAGAATTAATGCAGTTTAACTGAAAAAGGTAACAAATGCATTTTGGCTAAGTAGCATCTTGTGAATGATGCAGCCAGTCTAAGACTAAAGTGTCAAATTTGCAATAGTCAACTAATCAGCAGTTTCTGACCTTAGCTGGAATATCTTGCAGAATCTTTTTTTTTTTTTTTTTTTTGGCTTTAAGAGGCAAAATTTCTACCTGAAAAACAGGAGGAAAAAAAATTGTCAAGATTCTCATTTATGTTAAACATATTTTGGGGAAGATTTTCTTTTAGTTCTATATAGCACCCAGGTGAAGATAGTCAACATGTAGCAGGATGAGATCCTTATTCCTCCTCTCTCTCTTTGTCCTCTGAAGGGACCCAAGGCAGCAGTCCAGGCACATAGGGTGAAGAATTTCCAAAATCTTCTTCTGCATCAGGATAAAATAAAGATTTTTTTTTTTTCATTTGAGAGGCCTGGGATGGGACATTAGATATTTGAGTGGTTTAAATTTAACTTTACCGGAAAAAGACTATTCCCTGTGATTCTGCAAATGAATCAGGACTCATCCTTACTTGCACCTCTCTGTGCTAGCCTGACTTTCTGCCTGGAAAGCTGCAGCAGCAGCGTACCATGGGCACTGATGAATTTGGACTACATCGGGCTGCAAGGTCTGGCCTCTCCCAAAGTATCTTTGTGTAGCTCCATGGGATGCTCTGGGAATGATAATCTTCTTTTTGGGAACTGTGGTGTGCTGTGCTGCTTAGGCCTTCTTTGTCCCAATTCCCTGTCAGACAGTACCTGACATGAACTGCTTTCAGGGCAAAGTGGTTGACCAGAGGAAGCAGAGCTCAGATACTGGGAGCTCTTCAGAGACTTGTGGGCAAAATTCAGCATGTCTTGAATTATTTTTAGAAACATCAGTTGAATATAATTTCTTGGAGTTCTGGAAACATTGCGATTCCAGAATGGCAAGTTTATCACAAGGTACAAAGAAAGAATCGGGTTTTACTTTTGCCTGAAATAATTGATTACTGTTTCATTTTGTTGTTTGAACAACTGTGCAACATTTAATTCTTACGTTGGAGTGACCTAAAAAGATTAGCCTCTAGAAACCTTAATAATGAGCAAATAATTCAAGCAACAAACTGTGCATATTGGTTCATTTTATTTAGTTTGCGTGCTGTCTTTTTGCAAATCACAGGGTTTAAAATATGCTATTTCAAAATAGTTTCAGTAAATAGTTCTTAAACTGCAAGTCACTCGTGGGCAGGTTGCTGTTGCCAGTGAGGGCTTTTGCCATCTTGATTTATTTGTTTCAGGCTGATATTAAAGTTTAGTATTTTCCATTGGAAACCTTAAGTGTTTAAATGTTTAGAGAAGGCAGTATTGAAGGTCTAATTTGGCTGATATTTAAATGAAGATGTGTACTTGTATACACTCACTGCTTTTTAAGCATTCAGTTAGATCAGTGAGGTCAGCCTTCATTTTTCTTGTCTGTTGTTACTATCATGTATATTCTCTTGCTTTTATGCCCTGTTTTATGAAGTGTTCATTTCCAGGGGGTGAGAATGGTCTATATTACATGCTTGGAAAAAATGAGTTTTGTCGGTTCACATTCTTGCAAAAGAAATCACTTCTTAACAAGAGAGAAAGGACAAATAGACAGGAATGCCTCCAATACAGTCTTGTGTATCTATGTGCTTTAATTAGAAAATATGCAATCCTATATTTGGAAATTTTCACAGCCCGACAGCATATTGCTGTCTGTGGAAAGCTGCCCAATAAAAAGCTGCCAAATTAAAAAAGAAAAATCAGTGTAGATCCTAATTACTGTGTAAAATCTTGGTAGGGAATTACTGAGAATTTTTATTTACCTCATAGAAATTTGGAGCTGAAAGGATATGGTGAGTAAAAAGCAAATTCCAAGTTCATAGGCCTTGATTTATGAACTCTTGTCTATGTTATTTGGTTCAGTAAGTGATTCCAGCTCTAATTACCAATAATTTGAGTGAAATTTTAACTAAAGAATTCAAACTCTTTTCACATCAGAAACGGATTTAAATGAAGATGCATTTCAGCAAATTTTCTTAAAGTTCATTGCTTCAGAAGAATAAGGCAAAGTTAAGTATATACCAGTTGTTTCTTTTTGTTGTTGCTAGTTGATGAATATAGGAAAACCATCTTGAAGCTACCTAGCATGTAAATACATTGCTTTATTTCAGCCCTAATTCCGTTACTGATAGTTTTAGTTCAAACCAAAATCCCTTTTTTTAAGACAATAGGCCTGTTTTCCACTCTTCTGTGTGTTGGGATTGATTTTTATTTCCATTTCTTTGGGCACGTCTTTTAAGATCTCAAAGTACATCCAGGGCATTGGAGAGTTTCTTAGAGAGTCTCAAAAGTGCCTATTTTGGTCTTTTCTTCTCCGACACGGCCGCTGCGCTCGTGTTCTGTGAGAGCTGTTATTTGTGTGTTTGAACTCTGTGTTTCTGGGGGGGTGGGGAAAGGACCAGGAGACGAGCTACACCATCATCAAATCAAAAGAGACAACTATTACGGCTGATGGCTTGAAACCAGGCGCAGCGTACGTCTTCCAGATCCGCGCACGCACAGCTGCTGGATACGGTGGCTTCAGTCGAAGATTTGAGTTTGAAACCAGCCCAGTGTGTAAGTCATTTTAATTACTGTCAGCTCGTGTCTCTGTAATGGTTACCAGAAAGGAGTCCGAAGATCAATATCTTTGCACTGAGCTCTGTCAGTCTCTCATTCGCCCTCTCTCTTTCTTTCTGGCCTTGTCTCCTTAGTTAAAAACATAGGTCACATCATTACTGTGGGTGAGACAGGTTAACATATCTGTCCTTGCTTCCTCATCACATTTAGTTGGGTGGGAGCTAAAGCATTAGGAGATGTTTAAGCTTCAGAATTCATAAAATTCACTGTTCGGAGAAATTGTACCTTTGCAAGAGCCATTAGCACTGAACAATTGCAGCTTTCACACCACCGATTAGAGAAGGGTGAGGATGTCCCCATCCATAATGCTGTGGTGCAGTGCCGAGAGATGATGGAACAAACTCAGCAAATGAAATATCTAATATTAAATATTCATTGATTGCATCTAGAGAAAAAAAAAAAAAAAAAAGCACTCTTTCTTATCTCTTAAAGCATCCCTCCCCACATTGGGAAGGACTTAACCAGCATTAGTAGCTCACAGTGTAAGTCACTGTCAGGGTGGAAGGCAATTTCCCTTGGATACCAGTGCAACAGCCTTAAGAAAAGGAATTTGACTTGTGCTCAGAACTGGCAAAAATGCTCAATGCGGGCTTGAGGCTTTGTTTGGTGTGTTAAAAATCTTGGGGATTTTGGATAGGGATTTGTTTGTTTTCCTTTTAATTCTTCTCATCCAGACTTGGATTCTGGAGCATTGTTCTGTGGCTGGGTGAATCCTAGAGAAATGCAGAGCCAAGTCTCCTGTGAGGGTCCAGCTGCTGTTTTTTTTTCCCATGTTCAGAAGCTCTCATAAAAGACATTATTTATCTATTTTAGTTAGTACAATTGACATTTATTAATCTTTTTCACTATTTGGATGGGAGAAAAATTTTATGTTGGAAATACTCTGCCCATTACTATGGAAAACAACAATTTGGTCTGGATGTTTTCCTTAGAAAAATAAATTCAGACATATTTTGATTATCGTTACTCCAGATCACTTAAAATTCATCATTGTATCTTTGAAAAAGAAGTTTTTAAGTTGCCATTGCATGTTTCTTTTTAAGTCATAATAGATTTTAAAGGAATCATTATGTATGTGCAGATGTAGCTGTGGAGCCAGGGACTGAGCTAATATAGTGCAAATTGCATCATGGTGCAAACATTAATGCAATAAGAATTGTCTATTTAATGTATTTCTTATTGTACTAACCATTAATTGTGTCCTATAAGTAGCAACAAAATCATATTATACAGAATATGGCTCTTTATTGTACTGGAGAACTTCTGGTTGTAGTTAGAAGGTTTCTAGTTCAGAATAGAGTAGTTTGGTTTCAGAATATTAATGAGTAATATGCTGAATATAGGTACATTTGATCCAGCACTGTCATCACTTACAGTCCTCAGTCAAAAATAATGGCACTTCCTTAAAGTCTATAATGCGTATATCTGCGTTAGGATTTTTCCCTGAGCATCCCAGTGTGATATCTCAATGTACTTCGCAACCCCTGAGTGATTTGGTCCCACCAGCATATGAGGCTCTCTTGAATGGTAAATGCAGGGAAGCAGGTGCAGTGATACTACAGAGCTGCTAAGACACTAATAGAGTCAGGAAAATACCCCAAGATCCCTAGTTTGGGAGCTGAGGGTCGTTCTTGTGTTGCACAACACGTTAACTCATGTTGTGATCAAAGCAGGACTTCACCAGGTGGCCATTTGCACTTGCCAACCATGGCTGCAGGCACAAGGAGACTGACGGTGCAGAAAGCAAACAAATTCTCCGTGCTAGACCTGGTTCTGATAGAAACTTCTATTGGAGTAGTAGCAAATCATTTTGGTTCCAGCACGCATGAAAGCATTGCAAGGACTGTTGTGAGAACCCAAACCTCCTTCTCCAAAATTGTTTGGACTAAACAATATGTTTTGTTTCCAGTTCACAAGGTTTCTGACAACTTATTTTCTAATACACTTTGGGGGAAATATCAAACAGTAATTGCTTACAGCTTCATCACCTAAGCAACACACCTGAGAAACAGAGAGAAAAAGAAGAGTCATAACTTATTTTGGTCTCCTTTTTTTCCCACAGTTTGTTTTTGGTTTACATACTGTTTGCTGAACGCACAGGTTTGGGGAGCACTGTGTTGCAGCACTGCTGTTCCAGTAAAGTGGAAGTCTTTATTTCTGGGTGAAAGCTGTTAATGGGTTATATACTCTTGTTACTCCTGTCCCTTTACCATGCCACAGAGCCTGAACTCTGCCCAAAACTGGCTAACCAAAACAGTTTTTGGCTGGCTTGTTGAGATAACCCATCTGATCCCCAGATTGGGAGCAAGAACAAGGTAGCAAGGCCCTAGATCTGTTTATGCATCTGCACCGTGGGGCTCCTGCAGGTCACACCACGATCTCTCTGATTTCCCCATTTCTTGAGAAGTGCAAAAACCACTGGAGAAATAGCTTACTGTTCTCTTTTAACTGTTTTTAATAATTTGACAAGAAAGCAATAGGACATAATCTCAAGGAGCCTTTATAAATTTGTGAGGCTAATAAAATCTCTGGGTGATTGCATGGCTCTGGAGCAGTTAACATTTAGTACCTGATCTATTGGGCCAGTTATTATGAAATCATTTACTGCGCTTTTGCAGACCCGCCACTGTCCTGGAGTCAAGTGACCCATTGCAGATCAAGGTTTAATGCTTTACCTTTTCTTCTTCCTTTTCTTTTAACAATTAATATGAAGTCCTAATCACTTATATCTGTAGCTTCTATAACGTTAGTCCTCTACTAAGGACCGTCTTGTACTTGGCTCATTTAGATAAAGGCTGTCATCAACATGCAATTGATTGCTGCCACTGCCTGGAGCAGCCAGGCTTTTGAGGAGGACTGGTGTCCTGCAGCCCTGCCATAAGTCCTGGGGCAGCAGCTTTTTATTACAAGGTTCTTCTGCCTTTTATCAAAAGGGATCATTTAAGAGGCACAGTCTGGAAGAATTCTGCTTTTATCAGGTACAAAGACCATGCAAGATATGAAGTTTAGCAGATCTGTATTTTACAGAGGGAACATTCCAGCTGTGCAACATAGATGCTTCAATGAGTTGAATGGTATTCAGGTGCTTATAACTTTATGAAAAGACAGGTAATTTTAATTCTGTCAGAGATCTCATTTTTAACTCTTACTCAATAAGGAGTTCATTCTATAAATGTTATCTCTGCAAGTAGGAGATTTCTGTGATCTAAATGATTTCAAATGTAGCAGATACAGGAAAACAAATTCAGTTTGCTACTCCAAGTTCTGTAATGTTGCAACTTTTTAATTCAGTAATGAAATGGCTAGTGGTGGCCAGTGATAAGACAAGGGGAAATGGGTGTAAGTTGAAACACAAGAAGTTCCATCTCCATTTGAGGAAGAACTTCTTTACTGTGAGGATGGTGACAGAGCCCTGGGACAGGTTGCCCAGGGAGGCTGTGGAGTCTCCTTCTCTGCAGGTCTTCAAAATCTGCCTGTATGCCACCCTGTGCCACATGCTGTAGGTGTCCCTGCCGGAGCAGGGCGGGTTGGATTAGATGACCTATAGAGGTCCCTTAACCAACCTTAACCATCCTGTGATTCTGTGATTCTCTGATTCTGTGATTCTGTGAAATGCAAGTTTGTTTGTTTGCTGGCTTGGTTTTGCATCTGTTTTGGTTTCTTCTAACATCCATTTCCTCTCCAAAGCAGAAACAGACAGTGAAGAGGAAAAGAAGTTATGAACTGGTAAAACTGAAAACTCACTGCCGGCCCTGCAACACAGTCTCATGGGCGTGCTGACCAGAATTTTAACCTTAATCTCCATTTTCTGTTTTTTCATCTCAGCAGTAGCTGCATCCAGTGACCAGAGCCAGGTTCCTATAATTGTTGTGTCTGTAACAGTGGGAGTTATTCTGCTGGCTGTCGTTATTGGTTTCCTTCTCAGTGGAAGGTAAGAGAAGCAGCTGTGTATTTATACATCTCCAACTTTGTGATAACTTTTATCTGACTAGCTGATTAGTGCCATTTACGTGTGAGTACCATGTGAAGGAAGCTGTTGAGCTGTAGCACTATAAAGCAGCACCAGGGAAGATTGATTGATCTGTTTGGACAGCCAGGAATTGCAAATGCATACTTGCAGATGTGGTTCACTTCCCAATGATTTTCAGTTCTGTGTATAGACTGGCCCTGATTACTAGGCTTGATTCTCAGAGGAGCATTTCCACGATCCTTTAAAAAATGAGGAGAACATATTATTGCAGATAAAATATTACTTGATGTATCACAGAGTTTAAAGAGTCTTTAAAGAGTATTGTTTGCAAATCTTCAATTCCGTATGTTTCTACTCAGATCTTGCAATGGACTTTTATCGCTTAGGAAACTTAACTAACATAAAATATATATACAGACAAAGAGAAGAATCTCAGGCATTTGGCCAAATGCCTTAAGTTTGGTAGGGCCTAGGTTTTACTTTTCACATGTAGGATGCTAATATTTTACCCATATACTAATAATTTATCCAGAGAACTACCCTCCTCAAGGAACATGCTCAACTTTAGACCATCAAGCAGTCCAATTGACTTCTGATGTGCTTGGAAATAGGCAAGTGAAAGAAGCATGGGCTGTACAATCCTTAACAACTGTAATGGAAGTTAATAGAACTTGCTGGTGAACAAGGGATTGTGGTAGAGGAGAAGAATCTGACTTGGGTCAGTGTCAGTTTGCACAGCATCACTAAAATTGCATTGCAGCCATATACAAGACACTTTTTATACACTACGTCTGTATTCTTCAATGTCACTGAAGTACCTGTCAAGGCATAGTACATTTATTTTAATGGAAGCAGTTAAACAACTGCAGTGTTCTTCATGCAAAACAATGTAAGATACCCAGCCAGCATCTATTAATACTGCTGAATTTGTTCTCCATGAGGAGTAAAGATTTTTCCTTAAAAGATACTATTCAGCCTACTGTGGCATTTGTGACACAGGTAACTCTTCAGCTTGGGTCTAGCAATGTGACTCTAAACTACAATGTCTGGCAAGTATTAGGAATTGTTACAACATATTTGCAGAGGAACTGCTATGATACCAAGCTTATCAGCTGAAGGTCTTATTTCACAGAGGGAATAGGGCATCTGTTTCTGAAATCCAGTCAGGCTGAGCAGCTGTGTCCCCAGGCATAGGATTCAGGTAAGTGTGCTAGACTCATCTCACTTTAGGGTAGCGAGACTGGTGCTCTCTTGCAGCATAGCCGTTAAAGTGCTTGTCTTCTACTTTGAGAGATTCATTAGGCTTAAAAATTAGAAAGCAAGTGCTCTTCCCTCCAAGAAGTGTGCAGTGGTCGGTAGGGGTTAATGGGAAAGTGACATTTCCTTCTGAGCTTCTTCCTATCTGTACTGGCCATTTTCACATGCTGAAATATGCTCAGTGGGACAAGATCCACAAAGGGGATGCAGGAGAAGAACAATGTGCAAGATAAACTTGTGCCTGGTTCAGATCCTTCCACTGCCTAAAGTGACACTGCGCTGGGGGACAGATGTCTCAGCCTCCTGGGGTAGATGACCCATGTTGTGCAGAGTATTGAAACCACCATTACACAACAGAAAAGTTAGATGGCAGCCAAAGCTCTTGCCTGGGAGATACTGTCCTCAAGCCTTGCTCAACAGAGCTGTTCTCTCAGCCCTCTCCATGAACCTAGGAGCAGCAGCAGGCTCCCAAGAGCTCTTCTGTAGGGCAATGCAGTGGATGTGGAAAGGGGTGGGCACATGGCATGGGGGCTGAAGAGGTTTGCTGGTTTGTCTTTACCCTGTCTGCTACTGAAAGGAAAATCTGGCTAAGCAGGCTTATGATATATCCAGATCTGCACATTTTGCCATCTGGAGAGCTTGACAGTAGTGAAAATCACACTTCTTGTCCCTTAGGTCAGACGCCACTTAGTCAAACTGCCCAAATATCCAATTATTAAAAAAAAAAAAAAAAAAAGAGAGAGAGAGAGAGAGAGAGAGAGATGAACTCAGCTAATTTTCAGTTTTTCAAGCTGTGGCTGCAGAGACTGGGAAGAACTCAGACCCTTAGCTGGCAGTGAGGAAGCAGCCTGAAGCGTAGTGGTAGGGAAGTAGCTCAGGATTGCAGTGTCTGTTAGCCACTTAGAGGTTTTGTGAATTTTAAAGTCTGTCTAGTGTATTGAGTGACTCTAGAGAACAGCCAAATAAACCCCAGAAACCCAGAAAGTTGGCAGACAGATTGAAATTAAACAATTTTGAGACACTTTCCACTGTCTTCCCTGGTTAGTTATTCTAGCATTTGGCAACAGCGGGTTAAATTTCCTTTTCTGTTTCTTTCCACTGTTTGTTTTTTGGAAAGACAGACATTTTGAGCTCCAGCTCCACCTGGAAGCACCACTGCTTCCCCAACAAGTTCCGAAGTCACTCTCCTCCCTGGCTCATGCAGGAAGGCAAGTACTGCTCAGCTCCAAAGATAAGGAGAAAAAACTCATAGGTCTGGACCAGTGAGGATGTAGCCACAGCAGGTTCTGTAGATGGGCTCCTTGTCTTCGCTTCTGTGCTGCTCCCACACTCCCCCTGTCCCTTGAGCACCTCAAAATTAGAGTGTTGCTCCCACAGTTGTTGCATGGCATCTTTTTGCTGGGCATATTAGGAGTGGGGTCACTCACAGTGATGGGGAAAATGAGAAAGGAGCAGATGGGGAAAAGCCTCTTCTCCTCTCTTTGCTTCAGGAGGTTCTATCCCAGCTGTTCAACTCAGGAGTTCACTGAGCTATATGGGTGGGATTTTTTTATCTGCTAGATACCCAAAAGCAGAAGTTTCCACACATCTTCCTTTTGGCTTTTAAGATATCTCTGCAGTTTCTCACTCCTTTTGAGCAAAGGTAAATAACAGCTTGGCATTTCTCATTGGCAGCTGGCCCTACCCAAAGGTCAGTTTGGTGTCAGTCACAGTGGCATTTCCACGCACCAGCGTCCATCTGTGGAAGTGCACTTTGTTGTCGAGGCTGATTCCTGGGAATTTGCAACTAAATGTACTTTGCCCTAAACAATTAAGCTGCGTTTCAGTTCTGATTGTACTTGCAGATGCTCGAGAAAAAGCTTTCTGGAAATAATGTGTCCTCTGACCAAGGTCACAATGCCAGTAGGCAAAATAGCTGATAACTTTTTTAAATCTTTTGCTCCTTAAAATTAAGGGCATATTAGTTATATGACAATCAGGATTACAAATCAAAGAACCACTAAATCAGACCTTTTTTGTCTCAGCAAAAAAAAAAAAAGAAAAAAAAAAAAAAGAGAGAAGTGGATAGCAAATCTATTATTCAACGAGATACAAGCACGGAAGTAAGCAGAGGGTTGTTATGATCGTTGTTTTCTTAGGATTATGTGCTTTTCTCAAGAGCACAATGTATTTTATAGATGTGTCAAGGCTAAATTTGCTCTCCTAGAACGTTTGAATTAGATGCCACTTGTATCACTGTTCTGAATTGAGGTATATGTTAATCAAACATAATTGCAGATTGTTGTTTTCAAACCTATGTGAGACAGACAAAGAAGCAGGGGTCCGCATGCTACCTCCTGTCAGGGGAGTAAGGTGCTGCAGATGTTACAGATGTACCATCAGTCCTTTAGTTCCTATAATAAACCTAAGTGGGAGGCAAGGCACGTTCCAGCAGCACAACGTGGTAACAGCCTGCACAGGAGCAGCTGTGGGAAAGAGACACACAGACAGCTCCAGAGCAGTTTTCCTTGCTTTGCCCCTCAGACCAATCCTGTTTACAAAACTCAAGGAGTCTTGGGTGGAGTGTTGAGGAATGCCACTCCCTCTGGTCCCCCACATGCTAGAGCTTAGTAGCACTAAACAAAGAAATGGGGTTTACCAAGGTAATCAAGAGTTAGGTCAATGTTGAGTCAATTGCTGAGCAATCAGAAGTTAGGTCAATGCTGAGCTGCTTTGCAGAGACCGCACAAAAGAACTAACAAGTGTGCTGTGCATCTGCATTTATAGCCAACTACAAGTTATGGATGACCTTTCCTTCTAAAACAACCTTCCAAAGAACCTGAGGACACTTTTTTCAGAAGTTAACGAAAATATATTTGAGACAGTAAAACCCCGTGTTTTGCAGATATAGAAAGTCTTTTCTGGCAAGGAACTAGCCTTCAAAAGACAAAGCAAAGACAAATCTTGCCACCTGGGTACTGGCAATTAGAGGCTTCTGCACCGGAGCATCCATCCTTGACCTCAGTTCATTTAGACTTTTAAATATCCACCCCTGCAGCGGCAGAGGGCTACTTACTGGACACAAATATGTGCATCTTTTTTAAAAGTGACTTTCAAGGAGCAGAGGGGTTGAAAGGATTGTTGGCATATATTCCAGATCCCGAGCCGCTCTTTGCAGCCTTCTTGATGTAGGGGGTCAAAACGGATGCATTTGTCCACAAACTTCCCTTCCCTTCCCATCCCACCTCCCGCGTCTTTTTCCAATATGTGTCAGGGCTTAAAATAGTTGACTTTTCTGATACTTCCGTAGGAAACAGGGAAGACAGTTCTTAGATAATGTTTTCCGTAAGGAAGATTTTTCCAGTGTGAGTCACATTTTTTTTTTAATTGTGATATTTTAAAGGAATTTTATCTCTACATTCCTGCCTGTTTTTCTTTCTTCCTATATGACATTGTATCTCATGATTTATAACTGTTTTATGATATTGCCTACTGCCAAGTGTACCTCATGATCCACCTGACAACAGAAAGGATTTTGTGGGAAAGACTGTTGCTCTGCTGGATCAAGATTCCCATCCACAAAGAACAGGCCTCCATTCAGGTTAAGGTTTTTACTACACACATCCAACAGCCTCTTTGCTCTTTGGTGATACCTTTTCCTGGAGAGGAGCATCCATGGCATTCGTCCTCTGGAAGAGACTGCCTCCAGTAGCCAGTGACCCATTCCCAGGGCCCATGTGGGAATCTACTGACTCATGGTCACCACCTAAATGCCCTTACCTCATTCAACTACTCCAGCACAGCTTAGCCAGGCGATCTCCTTTCTCCAATAAAACACCTTTGGGCATAGCATATCCAAACAAACACAGCAGGCTTCCAAAGTCAGCTTGAATTGATGCAGTTTTGAAGAGGGTTTAGAGAAGTAGACCGTGTGTCTTGGGTGATTTTGCCCAGGGAGTGGGCAAAGCCTGACCAAGAGTGTAATTCAGCTTGAAGGCCCAGGAGGCACAGCTCTTGAAAGCAGTATTTCTGAATTATTCCAGCAGCAGCTGAGGGAACAGGGCAGACACACTATCATCAGGACTGTGTAACTGGCTGGTAAGTATATCACACACAAGCCTTATCTGAGCCAGGCCAGTGTAGGAGGATACTGCAATCAGTGAAGGAGAGCCATCACCCTCATTCAGAAATGCTGCATTTTCATGGCCTTGAGCAAGCCCTTCATCTCCTTGGGAATACACTTAGATAACATACAGTTAGGGAATCGGGGTGTTTTCAGATAGGATCTTACAATGTCTTAGCTGTGCAATGGGTGGAGAGTGAAAAAGGCCATGAACTTGTCATCCTTCCACACTTTCAAAGATTTTGCTATGGCTTGGGTGCTAGAAAAAAGCATGAGAGCTCCTGGCAGCACTCCATGACGTGACACTTGGTGTTTTATCCAGAGAAAAGTTTATCTGTATTTCCTTGAAGTTTAGCCATAAGGAGATATAATAAAACCTGTTTCCAATAGATTTTTTCAAATGCAATACCCTCCTTTGCCTATGGTGATAGTGCATGCATGATGCACTCAGATTTTTGTATTTTCAGTTCTTCTCCAAGAGCCCAGAGACGTGTTTCAACATGTTTATGAAATATTTCATTACAGGAAGAGGATGTGACTCCTTAGACATTAATAGAAAGCTGAGCAAACCAGAAATATGTTTGTAGCAGTTTGCAGTATATAATGTCACTCCTGTGATGTTTGAAGTAAGTACTTTGACTCATGAGGTGCTGGGTGCTGTGCTGACCTTCTGAGCTAAGGATGCAGTCAGTCATCACTGCCATCTCATGAGGCTGCATGAAGTATTAGAAAATTCCTCCCCAAAAGCCCCAAACATTTCAGTCTCTAATTGCATGCCTCTAACGAACATCCCATTAGAGCAGCTTATTAAAAGCAAAAAGGAGGCTTTCATTTAGCACACTTCCAAGTCTTTGACTTTCAAGTCTTTAACAGCCACAGCTATATAGGGCAGAGTGTCACTGAGCTGCATCTAGGCAAAAAGTTCTCTGGGTCATCTGCAGGTCTGTAGTAAATTAATTACATTGATAGAAGGCACATAAATATAGAAGGCAAAATCATCAGGGTCCATCATATGTATTTTATGAAGCAAGCATGCAGTCCTGGGCTTGAAATAATGCCGGGCTGTGAATAATGAACTTGATTAAAGTCTGTTCTCCAGACAGATTGGTTTGAGAACCACCTAGGCAGTATGAGGTCACCTTCACCGGAACAGAAAGAGTGCCAGCTTTTGTCATCTAAGAGGACTCAAAATCATAGCTTGGTCTAGCCAAGAAGTGGGACTCAGCTCTCAGCACAAAAGTCCTGGAGGACCTGCTGTAGCTCCAAGCTCTCTTCATTGTCCCCAGCCATCTGCAGCCGTTTCCCTGTGCTGATGCTTCATGCACACAGATCACACCAGGTTGCAAACAGGCTAGTAGAGATGCTGCCACCTCAGCTCCTTGCACTTTTCAGCAAAGGAGATTTAACAGTGTAAGTGTTTATTCAATAACCTTCACGAGCATATGGAAGTGCCACCTCTTAACCTTAAGCAGATGCAAGAGAGTTTTGTTGGTCTCAGAGTTTATATATTCTGAAGTGATTATTTTGTTTTGTTTTGTCAAGTATCGTTGCCAAATGAAAAGGTCCTTTAAGCATTATCAATGATAAATCCTCCTATGCATTAACTGCTGAGGCCAAGTACTCCGTTTTCTTATAAAGCTCCTTGGACTGGAAAGCAAATTTTGTTCTCCACTGAACCAGTTTAGTTTATTTCCAGTAGCCTTAGGTTTTCTCTAATGTTACACGTTTTACTATTTTGATCCTCAATGAGATTGGATAACAAAGCATTATGTGACCGGTGCGCAGTATCAGGGCATCAAAGCTCACTTGCATTTGAGCATCTCCCCAACCTAAAAAGAGAGTGCGCAAGGTTTTAAGTATTCTGCACTCACTGCTGCAAACAGATTTTTTTTCAGAGCAGCTCAGTTTCTGGTTAGCCATCCAAACATTTTTCTGTTTTAGAAGACAGTGAGATCTTTTCTTCTTAAGGAAACAGTTGCTTTCAGCTTAAATTGAACTGTTTTTTCAAAATCTTTGACTTTGGATGCTGAGCAGTGTGGAAGGTCTGGTGATAGCAACTGTTAGAAAATGCCCGGGATGAAAAAGGGCTCCTCAATAAAATGTGTGCTAATAAAATTAGAATCATCACAGCCTAAAGATCTTCTAGAGACTTGCCAGTCTCCTGCCACTCAAATCTTGCGAGTTTAGCCCAGAAAGAGCAGAATTGACTCAAAATATATACATTCCACTTCCTTTTGCATGCTTTTGGATTTTGGACCTCCAGGATTAACATGTATCAATGGAGAAATTTAATGAAAGCTGAAGTTCCCCCATATTAATATGACTCCAGGAGCTGGGACATTACAAAAAGACCAAATGTTATCAACTATGGTAAAAGAATTGGCATTGCTGCTTATAAGATGCTTGCAAGTTGTTTCACTGATACAAAGTGAGCTGAGGCATTTTTCACCATCTCTAGTTTAAGTAAGCACATAATCCAATATATAATTCTGTAGATCATTGCATGCCTGAAGTTATTTTGCATCATAATTGAAGGAAATGCAATTGCAGAATGTTAATTTTGTCAAAATAGGCTATTTTAATGTGTTCAGGCATTGTAAGATATACTTTAAAAATCTGAAAGGCACAATTTTTTTGAGAACACTGCATGGTGATGATTTTATGAGAAACAACAAGTGAGATCTTCAGCTGCCTTTAACTGGAGTATCTGTCAATATCACTGGGCTCGTGCTTATGTATCTTGCTGAAGATCTACCTGTTAAATTACTTTAATACATTCAGTAACCAAAAATTGTGTACATTTTCTGAGCAGGATTACAGGCAGTTGTACAGCCCACTGCCAGGTGCAGCCTGATGCCGGGTGAACACACACTGATTAGACGAGAAGATCCAAGTAATACTAATGAACAAGTAGTGCATATGAAAATGTTGCGAATGTATTTGCACCTTGCCAGGGCAGTGGGATTATTCCTTATCCTGGGCCTTTTTGTTTGCTTTTCAGTTGCTGCGATCATGGCTGTGGGTGGGCTTCTTCTCTGCGTGCTGTTGCCTATCCGAGCCTAATATGGTCAGTGTTTTCACCCGCCCTGGCTCCCGTTTGGTGTCCCACCTCCGTGTTTTCTGTGCGCAGTCCGCCACTCTCTCCCTTTCTTGTACTGGCCTGCAAATCGCTTTCTCATATGACCTCTGCACCCAGCTTGTCTCCCTCAACAACTGGAAATAGTCTTACCTGAAGCCCAGTAGTTTTCTAGTAAGAGTAGGGGTCCCCAAGGCCAGTCTGATGCATTGTCCTGTGGTGGATCATAGCAGACAAGATGCCAACAATGTCATACATCATAGCAAACAACATGTAACTTATATGCAGGGCGATTCATCCACATCTGCTTCCTGTCACCAAGAGTAGTTTGCCAGAAAGAGAGAAAAAGAGGGACCAGGTGGGAGGGAGCATTTTTAATGGCATGTAATGTGCATGTCAGGGAGATGGGCCGTATGTCATTGGTGCTGATGACATGGGGCTGTTTGCAAGGATATGCCCGAGGCATCGTGGACATATCGTTGCTGGTGCTGGGCGCCAGGTGTCTGTGCTGCATGCTCCGCCATCCTGCGACCGCCTCTTACTGGGCTGCCTGACCACTTCTGTGCTGTCCTGTTCTCTCCTCTTTCCCAACTCATCAAAGCAGGGGAGGAGTTTAATTTTTCTCTGTGTATTTGGACACGAGTTAAGTTGTTCCCCAGAAGGGAGCTTGGTTTAGAGCTCTGAATCATCTGTAAGCTGTGTGGGCAATCTTCTGAAGCAATCTTCTGAAGCTGGCTAGGAGACATAAAGCATCTGCTTGCAATTGAAAGATGTGGAGGTGTCCCATTCACATTCACGACCGGTTGCAGGTTTTGTCTTCTAGCTAGAGGAGTTGTGTGAAGCTTTCATACTGTCTTCTGGAGGATGCTAAGGCTTTGTGTAGCATTAGCCAGGGCTCACTGTATTCTCTACTGTGAAGCACAGCAGTGGCCAGGGCAGATCATTCCTAAATCCTCTAGTCCCATGGCTTAGCTCTGACAGTGACTGAATCAGCTGCTTTGGGGAGAAAACAAGGAAATCTAAAGTTTGCAGTTTCTTCCCCTGAAGGAGATGGGATCCTGATGGGATGGTGCCTTATCTAGACACCAGCTGGAAGCTATTGGGCTGCAGTTAGCCTATGCCCTGGTCAGCCTAACGTACTCTTTCTTACGCTAAGGAGTCCCTCATGCCTACTGATGTGTTGATGAATTTTATGGCATCTGCATGACAAGGAGCATGGGAAAAATCCCTTGCTTGGAGCACAGGGAACAACTGTGAAAGAAGAGCACTTGAAAGCAGCATCAGAAAGGTAGATCGCTCAGTTTAAAATGTTTGGATGCAAAAAGTTCTTGTTGTCCGTATGGCTGTTTCTGGAGATGACCAGTTTGGGACTGGCTGTGTTAAAAGGAAACCTGCAGTAATTCTGCAGTGTGTCATGCCTGTGCCACCAAAGCACAGGGGTTTGTCCTCCAGATTTCCTTCAGTAGGCAACAAGAAGGTGGCAGCCATGGACAGTCTTGGATGTGCCTGCTCAGAAAAGCAGGGAACACACCAAACAGAGCAAAGAAGCAAGATTAAGTTACTAGTTATAAAGGAAAGAGAGAGGCATAGAGAAAGCCTGACTGACCCCCAAAATGCCCTCTGCAAGTTTCCTGCTAACTCGCAAAGCAATTGATGTGTCAACCAGCTGCTGTCCTTGGAGGCAGAGATGGGAAAAGTGACTTTTAAGGCCCAGGCACCATCAGCTGTGTTTGAGGAAGTCAGAACAAGCTCTTTTAAAGAGATTTATGGGGCTTGTTTCAGCAGGAGCTTCCTGCAAGAGGGGGAAATGGCATCTTGCTTAAATTATTTTTAATTGTTCTCCCGGCAGCTTAGGAAAGCCTGGAGTCATTCAGCTCAAAGACAGGGAGAGACTGGAGGCTAAAAATATTGCAGCTGGAATTTGGAAACTTCCTCTTTACCGCTTCAAAGTCTTTCAGAGGTCAAATACAGGATAGTGCAGCCCTATAGTGTCTGGGAAAACATTGGAAAAGGCAGCGAGTCATCAGCCATCAGCAAGGGAATCTGTGCTGGCTCCGTCCCGGCAGGTCAGCTTATATATCTTTGAACAGAGACAAAGATCTTAGCTTGTAATCTCATCAACTTTTACATGGCTGTCCTCTTCTGATCCTGTTCTCTGAGTTCTAGCACTCGTAGTGGAGTTAGAGGAGGAGCTGAATGAGCCCCCAGCGGTTGCACCAGGTTACTTCAGAAAAAAAGGTTTGGACCCATGAAACGGAAGTAACTTACCACAGATATGTGATCAAAAGGCAGGGAAATGAAATGATAGCAGGAGGAAAGGGAACAGAAAAATAGAAAACTGTGTAAAAGTGATGCAATTTAGACCAGTCCCTTGAGTATTCCCTGGTTTTGTGATACTAAGTATATTCTAGGATCATATGGACCATGGACCAGCCTCACTAGATGGAGGCTTTTTGCCTGACTCAGTTTCAGGGTCATTTGTGAAGGATGAAGTTGCTTATTAAACAGGTTTTTGTCATGTGACAAAAACATGTGAACCAAAGGTCTGGGATCTCAGTTGGACAGAGACTACTTTCTTTATTCGCCTGGATAGACCACAATTCTGCCCTGCGACATGTCCTGTGGGCTTATTGCTCTAACAATCAGGAAAAAATCATCCTAAACTGAGCACTGACCCTGGCTAAACAGGGTGAGATGGCAGCTCAAGAGGGCTTGGATGCAGTACCCAAAGTGAGGCCCCATTCCTCATGGGGAACTTTCAGCACTCTCCTCATTTCAAGGCACACCTTGGCGATGTGCTCAAATGTTTTGGCATCCAGCTGTAAGTAAAAGTAAAAATCTGCCAAATCTCAGCCTTTGGCCTCAAGCTTGACTCTCCAAAATCCAGCCCCATTTAGTAGCAATCCTCTGACCCAATGGCCATAGGTGGGGGAATGGGAGCACCTTTCCTCACACACCTTACGGCTTTTGGGAATGCCCTTGATTTGGGGATGTGTCTCAGGTTCAGGCAAAAACTATCTTTGTCAGTCTGAGCAGAGTAAGCATGACGCTCTCATTTTTTCCACCATTGGAATGGTTTCTGTCCATGATTTGGCTTCTGCCAAACAGTGCAGTGGGCATTGATCTACCAATTGGGTTCTTCATCTTTCTACCTGTCCATTTCTTATTTTATAAACCTATATAGGAATCATTTTACAACTTCACTTTTATAATCTGCCCCATCAATATTTGATGAGCTGCCTGTCAATCTGCAAGTAATAGGAAATAATGCCCTAAGAATATTTAAAATCTCTATTTTTTTCCCCTCTGTTTTTTTTATTGAAAAATTTGGAGCTGTGCAAGGAAGTTATTTGCTTTCTAGATCCAGAAACCAGGACAAATCTACAACAGAAATAAATGACTTGAGATGCAGGCATGCTTCTGAATTACGTCATCTCTTTATTCAAGTATCTCAAGCTCAGCAGGAGATAAAATAAGCATCAGAATCTTTATGCTTTTGCTGTACAGGCTATAGAAAACATTTAGAACATCTCTGTTTTATACAATAACAATGAATGAGAAAACAAATCATGTGAATTGAATGACCTTCAATTTTCAGCTTTTTCTAATAAATATTAAGAACAAATGCACATGCAGAAATGTATTAAATTAGAATTCTTTTCTCCCCAAAATATCTTTTAAAAGCAAAAATGTTGATAATTTATCTGCTGGTAAGCTGTGTTGCATAGTGCAGCAGAACTGCTAACCTCAAATTGCAGGTTTTTACATGATTTGGTGTGGGAAGAAAGAAGGGAAAAACTTCTATTGTATAGCATTGAACGGAACTAAAGGCCCGGAGGGAAGAAGTATAGTTTAGCTCCAGACAACATAATCATGGGCTATTTCTCCAAGTGGTTTAAAGAAGCTGCAAAAGGCTCAAATGATAGTAACAGGAAGGTTTTGAAGGTAGGATTGTTAGTGATGCTGAGCTGTTGCTGCAGAGTCATAGCACACTAACTGCAACTGCACTTCGGTGCAGCTCATTGAGGTTTGTTTTAACAATGCTCTGGGGGTGACAGAACCTGATTTAGTATGTTAATGTGATGTGTTACTGTATGCGTTACACAGCTCTGGAGAGACTGAGACAGGCAGCTTGTTTGCCTTCACCTTTTGAGTGACAAACTTCACCCAACGCAGTACAGCGCTGGCCATTTTGCAATGAGGTGTGCTTAAGACTGCTGTGCCAAGGGGATTACCTGTTCCCCTTCTATTTTATCTCTCTTCAGTTTTTGTATTTACAGCTCTTTGCAATCGAGTCATCCTGAGATGGAGTTAGTAAGAAAATTCTTTTTTTTAGAGATGAAGTACTCTAAACCTGAGGAAGAGATAAGGACATTTGTTTGAAAAGGGTAATGGAGGTGATTTTGCATAAGTGTTCAGTAACAGAAGGATGAACTGAAACCTATTTATGAGTGGAAATCTGAGTTTTTGAGTAGATATTTTGAGACCTCCTTCCCCCATCGCAATCCTAAAAACTGCTTTGCAGAATACTGATTTAACTTTTGACACGTTGCAGCAGAAAGTAAAAAGCGGTTGCCAGAAATGAGGTTTAATACCCACTGTATGTCTAGTTTTATGTCTAGTTTTGTACTTTAGGTGAGCAGAGTTGGGTGAGGGTTGATGAAGACAAGAAGAAACCACTTTCTGGTCAAACCTAGCCAAGGATCTCCCATACCAGAACTGCCACTGATGTGGTGCTTGCTTGGAGGATCTCAGCACACAGCGAGGACATAGTCCCCAGATGGTTAGATGGGAGTGGAAGCAGCCAAGCAAGGAGATGATCCCTCAAATCAGGGCATGTTGCACAGCCTCAGAAGACCTTTTACTGGTGTTGCCTTTGTGTGTGTCTCCCCTCCCAGGCATCGCACTGAGTGCCCGTACCATCCTGCTTTCGCCCTCCTCAGCCCTCCAGCTCAGCAGTGGTACCGCCCCTAGGCGGACCTACTGGCCCCTCTGCCAAAGAAACCACACATCTGGCTCACAGCAGTGATCATTTTGCCAAGCCAGTGCCAAAATCACTGAGCTCTCTGACCCTTAGGCTCCTCACAAAAAGGCAGAAGCAGTTCCCTGCAATGGCGCTTCATACTAAGGTCATGTTTCATGCAGATGCCTTTTGCTGCCTTGTTCTAATTATTGTTTTGTTTCTGCTAATCATATATTCTTGCATGCTGTGAATTGCACTGGAGCACTTGCATCTGCTGACCCAAACCTGTGGGCAATGAAAGAGCAGACTGCAAATTTCTCAACTGGGGATCTGCCTGTGCACACCAGCGGAGTTGGGGTGTCTGGTTCAGATTTATCCGTCTTCCAAGCTGTCGTCCTCTGTCTTGGTCCCTGCACTTTGTTTTAAGGGTGATCTAATTCTTATATCCCCTTGTTGCATCAGGTGCTTGGAAAGGATTATGGGTACATGTGCATCATGTGTGCTGTATCACAGGTTTTTAGCTATATGTGTATGTATATAGCAAATTACTGCGCCAGCATTGTTCCCAGACTGCAGCTTCCCAGGGTATTGTCTGAGTGAAGCAGATCCCAGACATCACCTCAGCAGCCCCTTAAGGGTCATGTGGACATATCACTTAGAAAACCAGTGAGAAGGGTACAGAATCCATCAGTGACAGCAGGCAGATGTTAACAGGAGGAATCCTTGGGGGAGCTGCACCTCTCATTGGCTGCATCTGCAACTCCAGTGTGTGATTCAGCAGCATGCTTTTCATTGTCGGGTATTAATGCCAGAGCTCTTGCTCTTGCTACTGGTTGGGGACATTGCATGAATGGTAACTGACCAGCTAAAGATAGGTGTGCAGGAAACACAAGCAGAGCCAGAAATACATAGGTGATCCATGAGGCAACAGGTATTCATTTTTTATCCCATCATCTTGCATGCATATCAAGTGTGGATATTGGCCCAAGGCTGTTTTCTAAAGCCTCAGAATTGTTAGTCCTGTACAAATGCTCACTGTGAGCAGGAACACACTGTCATGATACCTATAAAAGCAGGGGCTGGGGTTCTGCAGCCCAGGAGATTCCACTTCCATGAATTTAATGTTTCATTTCATTCTCCTTCCATTGTCCTTCCTGTTCTTGCTGTTTTCTTCCTAATAATAGCTATATTAGATGTATGGTATATGGAGGTTTTCAGAAGCACGTGTGGGATTTGGAAGCACAAGGCCAATTGAAAATGAGAGGGCCTTGGGCCCTGAACCACATTAGGGAAATACCAAATAGCTTGATGAGCTAAAACTGGGACAGCAGCAATCTGGCCACTTGAGAGTTTGGACTCATCACTGCTCTGGGTTTTTGTGCTTCTTGTGACTGAAGTAAAGAATGGGATTCAGCTCTACCAGCAACCAAAGCTGCCTTCTTTTGTTTTTTTCCAGGCGCTGTGGCTATAGCAAGGCTAAACAAGACCCAGAAGAAGAAAAGATGCATTTTCATAATGGCCACAGTGAGTAGAGAAAGGAGTTGTGCACTCCATGTTTTTGGCTGTCCATAGTAACGAGAAATTTAAATGGGAGTTTTTGCAGAAAATATTTTGCTGGTAATTCACGGAAGAATGCAGTTAATTTGATTATCCAGAAGTCCCCATATTCCCCTGCTTCAAGTCTCACTGAGAGCTAAGCCCATGATTAACTCTTCCCTTGAACACTTCCATTAAGGTCAGCCAGCTTTACATGTGTCCAGCTCATCCTGTCTAAATTTTTTCCAGGATGGGTCAAACTGAGTGATCTGATTGCAACAAATCTGTCTAGTGAGACATTTTATTTTGTTTCTGTCTTGCTGGTGGGCTCAGGATGCTGTTAATTTTGCCTGGCTGACACATAACAGCATTATGTTTTTGTGATCTGAATGTCTCTGTCCAGCATACCTATTTTAAACCTTGCTCCACCCCAACCAGCAGTGAGGATCTAGACCACAGCTACTCTAGGCCTTGGAGTAAGGAATAGTTACTACTTTCTGCTCATTGAGAGTTTACAGAAATGCTGCAACAGTGCCATTAAGCTCATCTGAATGTACAAATGTGTATGGTGTTACTTAAAAATTTAGATGTATGGCTACCATCAGTCTTTCTGGATATGTTAAAGCTAGTGTCTCAAAATCCTTCCTCTGTGAAGTATTGTGGGGCCAGTGGATGCGTAACAGCTAGGTGCTTATAGGTGTGGAAAAGGCAAATACATCTTGAGTGAAATTTTCATTAGTGCTATGTAATGAAGGCAGCAGGAAGCAAATCAATTAAGAGCCACAGTGTAATGTAACTATTGTAAGAGACCGATGAGCAGTTTTTCATGTGAGTAGTCTTAAAGATTGTCAAAACAAACTTATAATAAGGATAATGAAAATACTTTTCCCTCTCAAGTCCCAGAGAAAAAGCCTGATATTGATTATATTTATTATGATATAACCCACAGGCTTTATTGTACTGCGTGTATTCTGTTCATTTAAATATCAGCAACTACATCTGAAATAATGTGGCTGATTGATTACATAGTGTGTGACTGGTAGGGCAGAATTTATTGCTACTCTCCATCAATCCTCGTCCATTCAACTGGCTTTCCTAGTCATCTCTTCACTTCTTTTCTTTCTTTTTTTGTTTTTTATTGTGTCCTCCTTCCTAATGCCCCCTTTCCACAAGAGGGCTGGTTGTCTGAGCTGCTGTCTTCTGGTGAGGCCTGCCTGATATTCTCAAAAACCTCAAAGGGAGAACTAGAGGAACTGCAGCATGCAGACTTGGAGCTGATGACCCAAGGTCACCTAGGGACATTGGAATGATTTCAGCACCTAAAACAAGGTCTTCCAACATCACATGTTGTAGCAGAATGCTATCATGTATTCTCTGAAATACAATAAAGTCATATGGATGTCACCTACCAACTGAACATCTGAGAGTGCTCACTTGCACAGCATTTCAAAGCACAAAGTATTATGAAGTGTTAACTATTATTTTTTCCAACAAAAGTCAGCTTATTATCCTCATTTGCTATGCCATGTGCTGTTAACATTGTGATTTGTGTTCACAGTTAAACTGCCAGGAGTAAGAACCTACATCGACCCCCATACCTATGAGGACCCGAATCAGGCCGTGCACGAGTTTGCCAAGGAAATAGAAGCTTCATGCATAACCATTGAAAGAGTTATTGGAGCTGGTATGGAAATACTTTCCCTGCCCCTTGGATACATGAGAGTGTTTCCTTTCTTAACACTAGAAATCAGAGATGGTCAATCAGTACATGTTTTATTAGGCACTTTGTAAGCAATGTGGATGATACCTTTGTTCCAGCTGAAGTCTGGGAAAAGCCTGTCATCTGCAACTTTGAAATTCACTGGCTGAACTAAAAGCAACACAAAATAGTCAGTTTGGATCAAGCCAAATTATTTCTATAGATTTTAAAGGAAATGATTCACTTAAATCTCAGGTTCTTTGCGTTTGAGATGCTATTTGAGATGAAATACACAAAGAAAAGCTTAAAGAATTTTATCTTTGAACAAAATGATTAAATTCCCACTTTCTTCCCAGTTAAGTTTGTTTAGATATACATCCAATCTTAGCAATACTTTGCATTTTCTGAATTGTACTTTTGGAGACAATTTACTGTTCACCGTGAAAAAAAATCATTTGAGTTACTTTAAAAAAAAAAGAAAAAGAAAAATACTTGCATAATTGGAAAGAGTTTATGACCTATAAAAATATATATTGCTGTGGAATATACATCCAATCTTAGCAATACTTTGCATTTTCTGAATTGTACTTTTGGAGACAATTTACTGTTCACCGTGAAAAAAAATCATTTGAGTTACTTTAAAAAAAAAGAAAAAGAAAAATACTTGCATAATTGGAAAGAGTTTATGACCTATAAAAATATATATTGCTGTGGAAGGTTAACAGTGTTTCATCTATTTAACTTAACAAGAGAGGGTTGAGAAGCAACCTGCTTGTGTTTTTCAGTTATCTGCATGAGAAAATGGTACAGAATATGACCAAACTCTTAAATCTAGTAGATAAAAACATGATGAAATGAAAAAAAAAAATAGAAAGAAATAGGGATAACTGTTTAGGTATATGAAAATCACTCCAGGAGCAGCCTACGTATAGAAAAGCCTAAGATACATTTCTACAAATGTTTCATTTGTCTCTGATTATCTTTCTAAAAGGCCAAGATTTGCAGTTTTCTGGTTTTCTTGGACCTGTGAATTGCTTGGTTTGCATTATCGGATTGTTTGGGTTGCTCATCACTGGGATGTTCTGCTTTCCACATCCATGAGTGTATTATTGATTAGCAAACTACAGGAGATAGGGTGTGTGCTCTATTTGTTTCCTATAGACAAACCAATGCTGTGCACTTCTTAGGCATGCTGTGATCCTTTTCTTTCCAATTTTCCCTAAAGGGGAGTTTGGAGAAGTTTGCAGTGGGCGGCTGAAACTGCAGGGAAAACGGGAGTTTCCAGTGGCTATCAAAACCCTCAAGGTAGGCTACACAGAGAAGCAAAGACGAGACTTCCTGGGAGAAGCAAGCATCATGGGGCAGTTTGACCACCCCAACATCATCCACCTGGAAGGCGTTGTCACAAAAAGTAGGTACAAGCTGCTGTGGAGCACTGTCTTCAAATTTGACAGATGGGAGATGTGATCTGTGCATAGCAACATTTTTTAAAAAAAATGTCTGAGTACTGGTGAAGTGGCTATGGAACGTTTGCCTTGCAGATCCGTACAGTTTTCTTCCAAAAGCACCTTTCACTTGCCATGAGGCCAGCAGTTTGAACATAGTGACACTGGGTTCCCTGTTCATATCTGCTTTTATTTCTTTTGAAACCACACTGAGTCCAGTATAAACAAAGAAGGACCAAGAAGTGGAAAGACGTTTCCTTGGCAGACAGGGTGGATTTCACTGCCAAGAGTCTGAAAAACCTCTTGGTGGTTTCCAGTCATCATGTTTTGAGAAACCACCAATGCAATGGCAATGGGTCTGCAGGAGGCTAGTGTTGGGGACTTGAATGTGCTCAAATGGGTATAATAAAGGACAGAAGTTGCCTGTTGCAATACTTTTTGCAGAGGCAGAGATGTGAAACAGGAGTGCGGTTGAAGGGGACAGGGCTGTGTACAACTGCTGTTATGACAAGCTCACTCCAGATCTGCTGGTGCTACTTGCAGTAATAGTTGTCCCTGGTGTTGGGATGTATTTTATGAGAGGTCAAGGGCCTAGGAAAAGAGTCACTGTGAAATGGCTGGCAGAAATCCCACTGCAAAAGCTGCTGTTAGGTGCTATATAGCATTGTACCGCTACAGCACATGCTGTAGCTCTGCCCTGAAGGTATGTTCCTGTCATAAGCCCCATCAAAAGGACATGTCCTCTTACATACTCCCACCAGAAGCATCTCATTGATCCTATGACCTACAGCACAGAGCCTGGTGCATTATGGGAAAAAAAAAAAAGAAAAAAAAAAGTAAATAAGTGGTTAGGTGTATCTATTTGGTTCAGATATGCAGAATAAAGTCAAAAGGATTTGCTGGCTTTGTGAAGGGATGTGACAGAAAGAAAAAGGACATGGCTGAGTTCCCATGGGCGCCAAGGGCAGGAGGAGAACTAAAATAAATGCACATCAGGACTCTCTTCAGATGATATTACATGCCCCTTTTTTCCATAAAAGCCTCACCATGTCTGTCCTTTGTGGACAGAAAGCTCCCATTTCTAGACCTATAGGAATGGAGGGTAGTGGACACGAAGCAAGTAACATTCTAATGTTTGTAGAAGCAGCTGCTGACACGAGCTTGAGCCCCTTGCTCTTGGGCCTTCAGGGAATGGGTGTGAATCCCCCTTTTAGAAAGGCTGTCCTGTTTGCCTAGTGATCTGATTTTCCTTAGAGTGGTAGTGGGAACCATGGTCCCCTTGGTCTGGGAACTTTGCCACCTGATTGAGGGTGCTGGATTTGTTTTGTGAGCTGGCAGTGGCAATAAATGCCAGATAAATGAGTTAGCAGGCAGCAAGTGCAGCTACAAGATCTGCCAGTTGTTCTGAAAAAACAAACTGGAGACTGAATTTTGAATGTGTTTGCTGAATCAGAGTCATGGAAATAGCATGGAGATGGAATTTAATGGGATTACCTTACTTTCGGAAGTTTCTAGACTGGGAAAAGTCCAAGCTGGGAAAGATCCAGCAGGGATTCAAATTCAGCAGCCAAGGGGATGGCTCTGCCTACTACATTTTGGACTTTTCTCCCATCTCTGTCTACAGATGTTTACTTTTGCAAGGTTAATCACAGAATAGCTGTGGAGGATAAAAGTTGAGACCGCTTCCTCTCCTTCTGGAAGTAGAGCAGCTTCAAAATTGTTGTTGAAACAACTGGAGTTGGGGTGTAGGGCACATGGACACTAAGTTCCTCAGCAGCTCAGGAAATGCTTGCTTATTGCATTTGAAATTTTTCCATCAGCTCTGCGGACGTTTGCCTATAAGACCCTGTTTTTCTTTCTTTTCTTTTCTTTTATGCAAACCACAACCATCTTCACGAGTTCCCACCAAGATGCTGTCAAAAGCTCTTGCTGCTAACTTCTCTTTCCATTCAGCATTGTAGTCACTTGCCTTTCACTAATTTGGATCTTTAGGATAAAATGTCTTTGATGCATCATAATTTACTTTGGAAGTCAATTAATCTAAATTGAATTAGGCCATTTTTAATTCTGAATGAGAATATCCACACAGGGCTTAATGCATTTTAACTAATCTACTTCAAATGCACACCTTTAGTTAATTTGGATTAATTGTCTTCGTCCCCATGCAGACAAGCCTCTAGCTATTTCTGCTTTGCAGAAGGACTGGTGGTCCTATTTTCATTAGCATCCTACTTGATTGCTCTGACACCATGCACATTGCATTAGTACATTGGTATGAATGACATCTACACATATTTCATGGTCTCGTAATACCAGTGGGAGGGAACCCTGCTGACACTGAGACTCAGACCAGCACTTCCAAACGGATTGTATTTACTTTTAATTTACCTTTTTGAAAGTTGCTCCATTTGTGTCTTTATTTTCATACATTTGGATAGGAGGCTAATTTATTCCACAATTACTGTCAATCTGAGGCTGCCAGATAATGAAACATAAGTGCCAGAAATCTTTTTTGCTTTTCTTTCTCCTTGAAACCCGAAGGCAGGAGCCTGAGGTAGCTCCCTCGGGGTGGTACTGTAATGAGATGCCATTCTTGCTGCAACATGGCCTTTAAGTATCAGTGATAAGGGACCCCATGCTACAGTCAGTTTGCAATCTGTCGTTAAACCGGGCACATCATATATAACGGCACAGTCTACAGAGATTTTTGACAGATGACTAAAGAACCCAGTTTTTACCTTAAGCTGCACATTTACGATGCAGAGAAACACCTTGTCAGAGCACATATGGGCTAACAGCACCAGGTTAGCTTCATTGCTTCTCCTTTTTTTCTTGCTGAAAACAAAGCAAATACAGCTAAGCAAATACAACAACCCCAGAAGCTTTCAAGATTAACATAATGGGAGTTTACACCGCTGGTGCTTAGACCTGTGCCCATCATGCCATGTCCATGCAATCCTGGGACCGTTGCTTAGCATGAAGAGAGTTTAATTGTGAAACTAACCTGTGCCTTGTGCTGCTGCTGACACTGCTTTGCCATACCCTGCATCTGGCTGCGTTGGTTTTCCATGTGAGGCACCAAGTGGATGGTTTGTTTTAGGAACATAGAATCACTATGGTTGGAAAAGACCTTCAGGATCATTGAGTCCAACTGTAAATCCCTCTTTTGTTACTACAGAGTATTTCCAACCTCACTGTCTAAATCTGAATGATTTATCTGTGCTAGCAGAATCTCGTTGTTCTTGTCATGCTATTGCTGGCAAAATACACCTTTATAAGGACCATTCTTTATTTATTCTTTTTTTTTTTTTTTTGTCCGGGAGAGCATTATTATATGGAAGACACAAAGAAGGCAGCTAGAACTACAAAACTCTCCTCACTACAAATGATGTATTTCATGGCAATCCTGTGCTAATAAAGTGCATCCAGTGCAGTCATAGCCCAGGCTATGGACTTATCATGGAGCAGTATTCATTTCATAAAAAAAGAATGTTAACATATGGCATAGTTATGAAACTAGACTAGAAAAATACCCGTGTTTGAGGAAGAATTGTCTCTGATACTATTTTCCCTGCTTTTCAAAAGACTGAATGGGAGCCATTAGGAAAAAAAAAAATACAGGAAATACCTGCAATTCCATAATTATTTCCACAGCAAATAACTTCAGCCAAAATGTCCATGGCCTCTTAAGTATGGAGTAGCAAAATATTTGTCTTCTTTAGGCACAGAGCAAGTAACAGCAATGTTGCTTCATGACAGCATGTTAATGTTGGACGTGCTATACACAGATGCATAGACAAAAATATCTCTTCCTGCCAGGCAGGGTGCATAATGTTATCTAGGGCCCAAAATACTGCTCAGAGGCTGTAGGTGCTGCACTTCTATGAAAAAATTTCTGGTGAGTTTCTAATTCAGACAGTAGCTGTGATATTAAAGCAGTGTTGGTCATTCAGTATCTTCCCAACAGCGAGTTTTTAATTGATAAATAAACAATTACTTGGGTTATGTAGATAATTAGTAAATTAGACAAGGATTTAATGAGAAAGAAGGAAGATTAAGAACAATTCTAAACTGCAGAATATAAACTGATTTTTAAGAGCATTTACCTTCATGTGCATGTTATGACTTGCAGCAGCTCTCACTGATCATTTCTGCAAAAGACATTTGTAATGCACTTCAGAAATAATTGACAACTCCTCTTTTGTCTCAGCTTCATACTAGCTAATGGAAATTGATTTAAATAAAGTAATTTACATGTTCTTATAAGATTTCATTGAATTTACAAGGGCTGGAGCACACTACATTAATTGTTGCTATGCCCTTGTGGCAAGCTAGCAAGAAATTAGATATACAACCTGAGCAAAAACTATATATAATTACCATTAAAATGACCTGAGCATGAAAACTAATCAAATGGATTTGGAAAAACATTGTGAAACATTATTATTCCTGTCAACAATAGAAGGCCAGGTCTTTTGTTCAGAACTTTTATTTTGATCCCTTTTTTTTTTCACTCATTCCTTGAATTAAGCTGTATTTGCAGTACACATCTTGGGAAGAGATTATGTTATTATTTTGGGGACATCAAATGAAATTTTTATTTCCGGGTGTGCTTGCATAGGTAGTCATATGGCATGGCGTGGATTAGGAGAAGGCTGCATTGATCGGCTAGGCATAGGATGTGTAGTGTCAGCGTGACTACTACTTCAAATATTACGTAAACTCCCCCCACAAAGACTCAGTCCCTGACCCCACATACTGTAGGCTACTTTTACTTCCCTTCCTCTTTGAGTCCCCCATCTCTGTGCACATTCATTAAGGCAATAGGTATTGTCATCCCTCTAAGGTAGTAGTATCTCAGTGCAGATTTACTTCTGCATAGCTGCATATTCATGTTCAGAATCGTTATAAAAAGACTTTAATAATTTAATAATTTTTTTTCAATGAATTAGCCGCTGATAAGTTCTTTCTTCCAGGCAAGCCAGTTATGATAGTGACTGAGTACATGGAGAATGGTTCTCTGGATACATTCTTAAAGGTAATACTTTTATAGATAATATTTTTTTTTCTAGGGAGATTTTGGTTAAAGTTTGAGTTCTTTGCTGAAGATTGGTGTCAGTGCAAAATTTTGCTGAGTGCTAGTACTGCCCTTCTTTTTGGATGCAGGAGTAGCTTAGTTGCCTGTTTGATCTGTATACAGCAGCATGAAGGACCTGGTTTGTACATCAGTAAAACCAGACAACAATAAATTGCAGAGTATTGTGCTTATTTTAGAACGCAGTGTGCTGCATGGAAATGATTCACTCATCCTGCAAACCTTTGTGACATTTCAAGAACATCTAGACTGCATTCTGGCTAAACACAAACTTGTCAGAGCTTTTTAAGAAATGTAAGCCTTAGAGGATGGAGGGTGGGGGAAATAGTCAGATAATACATTCAACATCATGAGGATAGCCCTATTCTCAGATTTTCAAACATGGTCTTTGTGGTTACACTTTATGTTTAACTTGATGCCATTCAGGCGGTTGACTCAGAGACAGTCCACCTGAAGCTTTTATTACACGTGTACGCATGTTCACTCCTAGTAGCAGACTCTTCATCACTCAACAGTGAAAACAGCTCACTCCTTGATCTTCAGTTAAAAGAACTACATTTTCTTAGCTTTGTCTCTAAGGAGCCTCTTCCAAGCAATGGAACTTTCTAAAGCTTCATGGTCAGAACAGTATAGTAATGAAATATTAATTTCCCTGTTTTTCTTCCCTGGAGACTAGTCTTTGCATTTTTATTTGTGTGCACATCATGCTGAAGGTGTTGGGACTCTCAGCTGATCAAATATCTCCCTTGTTTTTGCAGAAAAATGATGGGCAGTTCACAGTCATTCAGCTGGTTGGGATGCTGCGAGGCATTGCATCTGGGATGAAGTACCTGTCTGACATGGGATATGTGCACAGAGATCTTGCTGCCAGGAATATCCTAATCAACAGCAACTTGGTCTGCAAAGTTTCCGACTTTGGGCTCTCCAGGGTCCTAGAAGATGACCCTGAAGCAGCATACACTACCAGGGTGAGTTATGGGATGCTGACCTGGTTGAGCTCAAGAAAAATGTATTCCCTGTCATATTTAGTAGGCTCTTTAGAAAACAGGTTTCCATAAATGCAAAGCCACCAAACTCTGTGCATGAGAATTTGGCCAGATGTTATTTGTTAATTGTTTTCAGATTAATTTTGCAAATATCTGCAATGTCTTATTGGGAATGGCCAAAGAAAGCAGATTTTGACATCTTTCTAATAATGTTTAAGTCCATATTGAGCACCTGACTGACATAACCGGCTTTTGAAAAGTGCCACATTCCCGACTCCTTTCTGTTCTCTTTAGCAAATACTGAAAGGGATTAAAAACCAAGAATGGGTGCATTGCCTAGGTACATATGGAGACATCTCAGGCCTGATCTCCCAATCAGCTTAGCCTTTTTAAAACATGTCTAATTACCTGATACTCATTGCTACAGAAGCAAATTTTCCCCTGCAGTTACTCCACATCAGAGGGAGTTGGTGGCAGTCTTGGTGCTCAGTCTCTTGCTGTGGCAGGATCTTAGACTTCATGGGCATGAGCCTACCCTCCTCAAGGCAACATGCCCCAATGCTAGTACGGGAAGGGCGTGAAATATTGCTGTGGAAAGAGGGCCAACACGTCCAACCTCACCAGCCCTGGCACTGCAAAAACTTCCAGTAATCATGGCAGCAGCTGTCACAGCTTGACACTGCCTATTTACACATTTTTCCAAGTGTATTGTTTTGTGGGTAATGTAAGCTCTGCGGGTCACATTCCCAGTTCCTGGGGAGATTTGGCAGTCAGGGAGAGACATTTTGGCTGCTGACAGTTGCAGCCCAGCACTGGGGCTCTGTGCACGGCTGAACTCAAACCTCCCTGCAGGCTGGAGGGTTCCCAGCCAGCTCTGCTGCCGCCACGACCTCCTGCCCTGTGCTAATTGGCAACACTGAGAATCTGGCCCCTTGCTTAAGGTATGCCCTGATAAGCCTGTGAATAAATAACTATTGTAAGAAGCTCTTTTTTTTTCTTTTTCTTTTTTTTTTTTTTATTTGAAACGTGACATATGGAGCTTTTGTAAGATACCAACTTGTGTGTGAGGAAGGTCACCTTAAGGTATGCATGGACCTCAGCACACGTCAGCAATTAATACGCTTTTAAAATATGTTCCAAATTCTGTCTTTTTCCAATGGCAAATGCTCTTTTCAGAGAGACTTACTAATATTTTGCTCAGCACTGGGAGTAAAGGACTTCACAATAATGTGTATATTTTGATATAAACAATCTTTAAACCCAAAGATGAAAGTATTTCTTAATCCAAATTCTCCTTCTCCCCTCATCCCTCCTGGGATCGGTTTGAGGTTGTTCTAAAACACTAGAAGAGGGACAGGGAAATAGCAAAGCACATTTGACAGCTCTCCACAAAGGGCAAACCACAGTTGCCAAACCTGCAGCAGAGGCCAAGCATGTATACATTTTTGTGCCCACTGCACAGGTCCAACTGCAGGATCAAGACCTCAAAAAGAAATGCTCCTTCACCAGCAATTTGCATGAAGTTCTCATTAGATCAAAGTCTTCCTCTGATTCACAGCTGTCTTTTCCTCCCCTGTTCACTCTCAGAAAGTGAGGAGCTGTATTCCCCTACCATCCAGTGCAAAATAATTGAGATGTTGATCCTATACATGTCCCAGCATTCAAAGAGAATTCAAACAACAAACCTTCAGGACAGCCAATTAGTAGGCAGCCTACAAATGCTTATGGGCTGAGATAATGTGGATAGGGGCCCCATGCTGTCAAACAGATTTACTTTAAAATTCAATGTCTCTTTCCACAGAGAAAATAGCATCCCTCAGTGCTCTAAGAAGTATTGTTTTATCCTCTTTTGCATGTTTTATGCCCTCCTCTGCAATCTGCTTTTTTTTTTTTTTTTTTTTTTCCATTTCTAATCCTAGGGAGGGAAAATCCCCATCCGGTGGACAGCACCCGAAGCAATCGCCTTTCGCAAGTTCACATCAGCCAGCGATGTCTGGAGCTACGGCATAGTGATGTGGGAGGTGATGTCCTATGGAGAGAGACCGTACTGGGAAATGACAAACCAAGATGTAAGCATGGGCAAGGACTGCTGTGTGATGGGTCTCAGGAGCTTAGCACACATTCTGCGGTCAGAGAGGCAGGATTGGGACCAAGACCCTCGTTAGGACAACCATTATAAAAACAGCTTTGCTCTTCCATATCTTTCCTGTGCCAGAGAAAACCAATCCTTCTCCTGATGCATTCTTTTGCAGCAGCTCAGAGCAGCCTTTGTGCAGAGGGAAATGTGTCTGTGCAGAGGCAAGCCTGCTTCCCCCGACAGATTGCTGGATCTCCACTAATGCTGTTAGAGCTGGAGACTGTTGCTGTTCTGTCTAATGACAAAGGTCTGTCAGGGGATAGATGCTGATAACTGGCAGCTTTTCAAGTACATGTACGAACCCCTGCTGTCATGGAAAGTAGAACATGCAAGAGCTGTGGTGAGGGCTTGTTCCCCTGCACAAAAGCTGGATGCTGCAGTTTAGTGATTGCAATTCAACCTGGCAGCACTGAGATCGGAGTTTCAGTCATCCTCGCATTGTCAGTATAGAGAACAGTTTTACTCTTTTTTCTTCTCCCATCATTTGTAGTGTCCAGCACAGAGATGTCTGAGTCTCTTTAAGTGCTACTTCTGACTTTCCTCTGCCCATGAGAAGGAACTACCTTCTCAAATGCCTCTCCAGACACTCTCTCACTCTTTGCGCCAGCTCTGATGCTAGTCTGTGTGAGAAGAAGGCTCTCCCTCTCCTCCTCATGGCTCTCTTCTACCTTGAGCTCACCATAAACATCTGGCTTTGTCTCCGTTTAAAATGTGATATTGAGTTTGACAACCTTCCCCTCTGCATCTCTGAGAAATGTGACATATGGAGCTCTTGTAAGATACCAACTGGTGTATGAGGAAGGTCACCTGAAGGTATGCATGGGCCTCAGCACACCTCAGCAATGCAGAGAAAAAATATGGCACTTCTGGTTGTGGCAAAGGGAAACTGTCGTCTTTGCTCTCACCTCCATCCTGCTTCATGTCTATGGAGACCTGTTGCAGGCCTGGATGGCACAAGCATCCTGGATGGTGGTGAGAAACCTTATGAAATTCAACAAGGCCAAGTGCAAGGTCCTGCACCTGGGGAGGAATAACCTCAGACACCAGTACAATTTGGGGACTGACCTTCTGGAGAGCAGCTCTGCAAAGAAGGACTGGGGCATCATGGTGGACAACAAGTTGACCATGAGGCAGCAGTGTGCCCTGGTGGCCAAGAGGACCAAGGGGATCCTGGGGTGCATTAAGAAGAGCGTCTCCAGCAGGTCGAGGGAGGTGATCATCCCCCTCTACTCAGCTCTGGTGAGGCCACATCTGGAGTATTGTGTCCAGTTCTGGGGTCCCCAGTACAAGAGGGATGTGGATCTGCTGGAGAGAGTCCAGCACAGGGCTACAAGAATGGTCAGGGGCCTGGAACATCTGCCTTATGAGGAAAGGCTGAGAGAGCTGAAGAAGCTCAGAATCTTCAGCCTGAAGAAGAGAAGGCTGAGAGGGGACCTGATCAGTATCCTCAAGGGAGGGAGGGAGGAGGATGGGGCCAGCCTCTTTTCAGAGGTGACCACTGTTATGACTAGAGGAAATGGCCACAAACTGAAGTACCCAAAGTTCCACAGGAACTTCAGGAAAAAAATTCTTAACTGTGAGGGTGACAGAGCACTGGGACAGGTTGCCAGGAGAGGTTGTGGAATCTCTTTCTCTGGAGATCTTCAAAACCCACTTGGACATAGTCCTGTGCCATGTGCTCTAGGTGATCCTGCGTGTGCAGGGGGCTTGGACTAGATGATTTCTAAAGGTCTCTTCCAACCTTAAGGATTCTATGATTCTAAGCAGATCTTTGCTCTGACATGGATGTCCTCTGGCCCTAGCATAAGGCCTGAAGTTTCCTCTCCTTTTCTTTGACCAGCATCTGTCACCTTAACTTTTTGCCGTTATGGGTCTGATGTTTCTCCTATATTTTCCTGTGGGCCTTTGTCATCAGTGAATGTCACACTAGACTGATGTCTCATCCTATCTGTTACCTGTGGAGTCCAGTCTGAGCAGCACCTTTGAGGTGGTCACACCTCACATCCTGACAGGAAGGCAAAATTGTAGTGTTTGGTGTGAATGCCCCACCAATCTGAATTGCTGATTCTGTGACCTTTGCAGAGAGCTTAATAAAACAGCATACATATGCAAAGGGGGTTATCTCAGTACTGGACAGAAGCTTTCTTCCATGCCCCATGCAGACAATGCTGCAGTTTTGAGCCAAGCTTTTCCAGTTGCACAGAGCACTGTAGCTGTTTTTAATGCTGAAGGAAGATCGTAAAACAAATACTTTTCAGTAAATGGCAAACTAAGATTCAGACTGGTGCCAATGGGATAACATTCAGTGACCAAGGGAGTTCCTGTCTGGATAGTGAATGCTTTAAACATCTACATCTGGCACAACTCCCCCCAAAAATAAATGCTACTGTATCCTGTGAGACAGTCAGTGCATTTCACACTTATCTGAGGAAAAGTGGATGGATGGGTGGTTTCTTTAGCAGCAGAAAGTAGACAATGCTGTTGAGATCTTTATGAGCATGTGGTGCTGATTAGGCATTGCTTAGATCATCTCTCTGCCCATAATATCCATTGCTGGCAACTGCCTGGGTGATAGTAACTTAGGAAACTTAAGACTTGTAATGCAGAAATGTTTCTTGTGATTTATACCTTCCTCCTCTATATCCTTATGACCCCTTCTTCTTTCCTTGCCTCCTCTTTTCGACAGAATGAGAAGTGTTAGATTTTGTGCTGGTATTCTTCTGGAGAGCTATGGCAGTCTGCTCCCATAAATTTCAGTCTCTTTTGCCCACCAATTTCAGTCATGTGGCTTGCAGTTAAAGCACACTGCTTGTAGGTATTGAGCATTGAGCAAAACTGCGCTCCTCATGATTCGTTCAGATTGTTCCTGCCCATGTTAAAGGAGGTGCAGTGTTGCACCGCAGTCACTCTTGCAGCTCCAAAGGCTACAAAGCACCCTTTAAAGGCATAAAGGTTTTTAGATGGCTTTCTAGACCATCTGATGGGCTGAACCACAAGATAAGCCTTTGATGAGGAAATTCTCGAGTGGAATTTTGTAGCATCTCTTACACAGGATGGTAAGTTAAATTATTATAATGGTGGTATTTTAGTCTTAGAAGTTGTGGTTTTGTGAAAACTGGGAGTTGAAAGTGTTACTTTGGTTTACTGGAAGAAAATGTCTCAGCTCATCCTCTGGCAGACATCCCACATTCAACCATCCCAATCCCGTAACTGAGAAACACATTTTCAGAAAAAGACAAGAGACAAAATATTTCCTACTAACTGCAAAATTTTGCCCCCCAAGTCTCAAGAAATGTGCACCAATGACCAAAAAAAGCTAATGTACCATTTTATTTTCTAAGTATTGTGGTTGCTATTAGTGCCTTGATTGTTGTTTTATTCTTTTACTTCAGTTAAAGACAGACCTTTATTCCCAGACACCTTGAGATAACATAAGTATATTTCAGCATCCCAGCTCCTTGCAGTATGTTGATGCCATTTATATTATATCACCAGAATGAATGACATCCTGTAAATTGAGTTAACGCTATTGATTGGGATGTTACTGCCAGGAATAGAAAGTATACATAACTGCATTGGAGATGTAGTTCAGATAGTCTGAGCTGGTGCCAGATGGTCTGGTACATATCTTGCTGCTATTTTCTTTCTTCTACAGTTGGAGGATGATCCCTTTTTTTAAAAAAAAATGTGTATGTACATGGCAAATAAGGCTTAAAAGGTATGCTACACTGAGATTTTTTATAAGGCACTTGCAAATTTGAGGTCAGAGATCATCTGAAAGCACGTTATGTAGAAAGCGTAGTATGGTAGGCCTGTTTTTTGATATTATGAGCAGAAGCAGAAGCAGTATTGTAGAAAAAAACACTGTATTGTAGAAAAAAGCAAATGCAAACTTTCATTTGTTGGGTAGAAAATGGTGCAGCTGCTCCACTGAGAGGTGAAATCTGTGGAGATATTCCTACTGTTACCTCCAGGCTTTAGATGGGTCACATTTTGAGCACTGCTGGTCTCATAGGCCAGATTTTCAGACATGCTGAGTACCCTCTGAGGAGATTGCAAAGTATCACACAATGCCTCATCTACTACATGTGCTCTTAGAAGATGAGATTCTCCCTGTTCCTGCTCAGCCAGCTCTGCTGCTTCGTAGGATTTCTCCACTTGGAAGCAAACAAACAAACAAAAATAGGATAGAGAATGATTTGAAAGTCATATGGTGGTGCTGAGTTTTGGAGCCTTCTGAAAGACAATGTCAACCTGAGATTGCTCATATGGTATTGCCCATCAGGGAATTAAAGAGCTCTGGGTCAAGAAAACAACTCAATAGGCTAACTGCAAAAGCTTCTTAAAAAAAAAAAAAAAAAAGATGTTTTAAAGCAAAAGTGATACAGTGTATAGAATGAATGGCATCTGAGGCTGTGTTTGGACTCAAGCAGTGAAATGCTATCGTTTCCCACATGGCCTTTACCATCAAAAAGAGTTGCTTCCAACTCCTTTGGGCCAAAGAGTCTTGGAGCAGAGTGTGAAAGAGTGATGAGGTTCTCTTGGCATGCTGGCACACACACATGAAATCAGAGCTGTATTTTCCTGAAGAGTTTTAAGGGTTTAAAGTGGGAACTGTGGGGTTCTGAGCTCTGTTGTAAATCCATCAAAAACTGGGGAAAGCAAGTTGCTTTATCTATTTCTGCTCTTTACAATTTGTTTCTGCTTCTCGAGCACAAGCAGTACATATGCATACCACTTGTTTTAGCTGTAAAGCCCTTGATAGTTTGTGTTGGAAATCAGTTCAACAACCTTCCTGTTTTAATTTGCATGCTCTTGTGCTGACATTTTAAATTTCTGGCAGAAATGTGGACACTCTAAGAAACAATTACACCCGGGCAATATATGAGATGGTTGCTCTGCCTCAGCCTTGAATCAATCCATCAATTAGCATTCAAGATCTCTTTTGAAATACAGTCAGACTTTTACTACTGTAACACAAATTTGTGGATAAGGCACAGGCCTTTTCATTTAAAAAGAAGCCAACAGCTGAATAAACAAAATTACTGTACTCCAAGGCACTGCTGGGAAGCCCCATAGACTGCTTTTTGCAGACTGCAGCAGGCCTAGGAAGTTGCCTGGTATAACCTGCAGACCTCATCAAAGCCTTGAACACGTCCAGCCTGAGATCTGGCGTACCACTTATACCTGTATCTTGAATCTCTAGATTCATTTTTCAGGGATCAGAAATATATTCAACCTATTCTGTAGAAAATGGGAAAGATAAGGGGGTTTACTGTTTTTTTACATGTATGCAGAGGTTGCAGGGAAAGTATTGCTGTCCTATAAGTTCCCTGTTTACATCAATTTACATTTGGGAAAAAGGTAAGAGGAAGAAAAGCAACCCACAGTCGTGTGTTTTGTCTCCTGTAGGTGATTAAAGCTGTGGAGGAAGGCTATCGCCTGCCAAGTCCCATGGACTGCCCCGCTGCTCTCTACCAGCTAATGCTTGACTGCTGGCAGAAAGACCGGAACAGTAGGCCCAAGTTTGACGAAATTGTCAACATGTTGGACAAGCTCATCCGTAACCCAAGCAGCTTGAAGACATTGGTTAATGCATCCAGCAGGTATAAATTCAAGCCTGAGTCATTTCTCAAAGCAAGATTCTTCTCTGAATACCCACCGCTATACCAAGCGGTATAGAATATCTAAACCAAATGGTATAGAATTACCACTTATTATTTGTCCATCTCAGATCATTGCATGGATATTCCTCCACCTTCATTATATCCAGGAGAGTTTTCTCAGATCAGTTCCTTGTGTTGAAATTGGCAGACAGATGAGCGATTCAGTTATTTTATAAATGCAGTGCTGCTGCCACAAGGAAAATTACTGTGGTCTGTCTTTCAGAAACTAGAGTTTCAGCAGTAGATATAACTTTGTGATAAAGCTGCCTCTGCCCTTACCCTAAGGTTAGAGAGAGCAAGACTGAGCCTGTGAAGTATGTAGTAAACACTGCTCAAATTACCTCCCTGTTGACTTTATCCTGGTAATATAAATAGGAAAGCCTCCAGGGGAAACGCTTTTGATTTGCAAAGCTCACAGAAGTCCAAGTACCTCTCTTCACAACTATCCCTAGTCCTGTTAGCCATCACCTCTGGCTAACTTTGGTTAACCTCTTGGTTAGCCATCAACTCTTGGCTAACTAGCTCTGGCAGTCTTTGTAAATACAAGAGAATCTTTGTGGCTCCCAAAGAATTGAACTCAAATGATTTTCTAAAAATGATTTTCTAAACCACATTAAGTAAACAGAGCAGCCAGTGTGCAATTAAACATGCATCTCAAGAGCTACACAGCTAGCAATAAGGTAATATGGTCAAAGAGTAAAACTCCATATGAGAAAATATAGGGATTCATATTTTTCAGTGAGTTCTATTACTGGTCACTCTACCATAAACTTCTTGGGAAGGGTGTTTTTTTCTTTTTTTTTTTTCTTTTTTTTTTTTTTTTTTATTGTGAAAAAGCACAGTAGTACTCCTGAGCCAAATGTGCCACTAATCACTTGATTCCTCACAAGGTCATGGATGAGCAATGTATATAAATCACTGCTGCTTCACAGATATTAGTGATATTCCACTGATTAATACTGGATGAAACTCTGGCACTTTAGAAACTTTTACTCCCGGAGGAGAAAAAGAAAAAAAAAAGGATACAAATCATTGTACTGACAGCACTTTACTATAGATGAGGCACAGATGTTGAGACAAGGTTATACTGGCGGTGTGGACCAAAGCAAATTTATTGTGTGTGTGCAGAGCTGTTGCATCCCCATTTTTGGAATGACCCTTGCACAGCAACACGTGGCCCATCTCTCCTGTTCCTGCTACACCACACATTCTCTGTCTCTTTCCTCCTTTCCCAGGAGTGGGGCTGCAACCTTTTTCTGTGATCCTCAAGTACCTGAGGTTGCAAAGCCCAGAGATACTACACTAGGGAATCCCCTTGCTCAAAGAGAGAAGCTCTATATTCCAGCTGGGATCAAGTGTCATGTTCCCATACATGACATCTCAAAATGTACAGAAGTTTTATGTCTATTCTCTCCTAGCGTATAAGATGCCATTTTTAAATACCAAATGGATCTATTCCTTGGGCTATTTCACATGCATCATTAACCATTTGAAGAAGCAATTGAAGAATAAATCTTTTTAGCGCTTAGTTGTAATGTCAGTCCCAGCAAACCTTCCGGAAAAGGTTTATGATAGCAGAAAATATGTGTTGTTTCTCTTTCATTTTCAAAGTCATTTTGAAGGTATGCTACATTGTGGTTGATATACATGCTATACCAAATGGTTATTCTAGAAAAGATGAAAATAGGCAGAAAATTATTTCCTTGAGTTGCTAAGCACTTTGCTGGTATTTTATTGCATGTACAGGTCTGTTCAGTTCCAAGCTGCTTATTTTCATTTGCGACAGGCATTTTGAGTGTGGATAGAGCATTTGAACCGCCAAGTTTTTGTGGTGCATGTTTTCTTAATTGTAGAATGCCATGCTCAGAACACAGTATTTCCAGATGAAGCATTACTTCAACATACAGCAGTTTTAAAGGATTTTGTTTTATATATGTAATGTATTCTTTGTGGAAATTCTTGTCAGTGCAAATAAGGAAGTAAATCACTCCCTACATTACAACAGGTGCATATCAGTAGGTACCTCATGACATTAGTGATGAAAATCCACTTCTTGTTATGATTACTTAGGAGTCATGAATTTCTCATGTGTATAAAATGTTATGGGAAGCCATTATGCTCTCGGTGCTGCAAGTATTCACATTTTATTGGACCCTTCAGCATCGCTATTAAATAAACAAATAATACTAATGCGATCATAAAATACGCGAATCTTCCTGAAGTGTTAAAATATCCCAGCTCTCTTTTCACCTGCAAATTCTTTAAGTGTATTTCTCACGGTCAGAGTCTGATCCAGCAAATGTGTTTTCTGGTGGGTAATAATCTTGGCACAAGGCTTATGATAGCTTTATGTCCTAGAGCACAAAACAGGAACCTTGGGCAAACCCCTACACTCTCTGCATTTCACTGGAGGTATAGAAAATGCATTGCTCATACTATGCATTATATTAGTATTTCTGCTGCAATGAAGTGTTACTATATGTCTAAATTTTTTCTTCCATGCATGGCATAACTGAATGGTGTGAGAGTTGCCATGATGGGGTTTGGACGAGGGTATGAAACAGGAGTCTTCTTTTGATTTCTGGGCTAAAACATGAAGGTAGCACTGAGCATGGTGTTTGGTTTCGAGCACTGCTGTTCTCTCCAGGACCTGCTGGCTGCTAGCCAGCGTCTGAAAGCCCAGCCTGACTTGGCATAAGCTGCCCCCGAAGTGTTAACAGCAGCCTGCCATTGACAGTTGCTACTGGGAAATGTAATTTGGGTTTTGGCTTGTAGGCTTTGGGCTGTCTGAAGTTAATTATTGGCTCTAAAGAAGGAATAAAAGGAAGTGAGAGAAGCGAAGCTGGAGTCCTTGAAGTAGGAAGAATTGCGGGAAACAGTGTGGAAAGACAGCTTCCTTGTGAACAAGAGGTGACAGTGAAAGATTCTGAGAATTTCCTCAACTGACGTTCTCTAAACTTTCTACCCAGAAAAAGTGGGCAAAGGTACAGGTATTGGAGATGATGCAAGTCTTGCTTAGCTAATCCTTCATAATCACTTGCGTTTTGTTCCTGAAACAAGAATTTAGAAAGTTCTTACATTTATCATTACTGAAAGTAATGATTACTGAAAGTAATGATGAACTGCAAATTTGGGAAAATCTCTTGCAGGCCTTATTAAAGGTCTAGTTCTCTGCACCTCATTTTGGTTGAGCTACAGTTTTAACAACTAAGCAACAACTGTTTATGAGACATAATATTTACCACACAACATGAACTTGATGAGAGGACTCTGCAGTAATCACTGGAGAATGCAACAAAAGAGCTGTCTACACCATATAAAAATATGACAGAGTCATGTTGGGTACAACTTGATTGTGTTTGCTTCTCTGTTTTTCTGTTTTTGTTTTTGTTTCTAGAGTATCAAATTTATTAGTAGAACACAGTCCGGTGGGAAGCGGTGCCTACAGATCAGTGGGTGAATGGTTGGAAGCCATCAAAATGGGACGATATACAGAGATTTTCATGGAAAACGGATACAGTTCAATGGATGCAGTGACTCAGGTGACCTTAGAGTGAGTACTTTCTGGATCATTTTCAACTCATTTATTGGAATGGGAAGCGGGGAGAGATAAGCCATATGAAAATAAGTAGGGGAGTGGCTCCAGAAAGGAAAGCATTGCTTGTTTGCAGCCAGCAGTTTCCAGAGAAGCATGCTCTTTCAGCATCTATATTGATGATAACAAATGCAGGGAAGACCAGAGCTTATCATCGCTTATTGACAGCCAGCACATTGACTCCTTTGCTCAAATATATTAGTGCTTGAGTTTGAATAATTTACAAGCTGTCCTTCCACAGGAAGAGTAGTTGATTAGATGAGGTCTTGACAAAATTAAAAAAAAAAAAAACTACTAGTGACTATGTACAATCTTGTGTTCCCTCAGACCTGTACTTGCTTTCTACTAGATGGTTGAGGAGTTACCCAGATTTACCCAAAGCTGAGTGGACACTCATCTCCATGAAAGTTAACAGTATTTAACATTAGTCTGACACATAGAAATAAACCTAGACACAACTGATACTCATACAAAAGCATCAGGAAATCCACAGCTACAGGTGACAGGCTCCCTTGCCTAGACTCTTCCTTCTAACTTTCCTCAGGCTTTTAAAGCAGGCATGAGTTGCATTTTTGCTGTTTTTTGCAACAGCATGAATCAGACCCAGGAGAAACCAAATGCTGCTAGCAGACTTTGATCAGTTCTTTGTTAACCAGTTAACCAATATTTTATTGCCACCAAGGCTCAAGTCCTACCATGGAACCAGCTCCTCTTCTGCTAAAGTCATCAGGTCAGCAGCTCCAACGGCAGTAGTACTGGCAGTGGAACTGGGACCACAGCACTTGTTGTGCCTTCCTCATTTTCACATGCATGTGCTAGTGGTCAGGGTGACAGCACTGCATTACCTGGTAAAAATTCCTTGGGGCTGCTGATTTGTTATGCTGTATCTTGAATTGCCTGTGTAATTTGTGTAATCGCACCCTTCCTTCCTGCCTCTTATTTGAACTTGCCTGCATTTCTAGTCAAGTTAGCTTGAATTACAGTTGCACAAGCATTGAGGCAAAGTGGTAAGGATTAGGCCATGCTTGGGGCTAATTTGTAATCAGAGGTCCTGGCTGCTCCAATTACAAGCAGGTCAATGCAGCTGAGTGGCCAGCATGCCTACAGAAGTGGAGCAGATGATTAAGGAAAAAGTCTAAAATGCCCACAGAACTGCAGCATTTCTCCTAGTTGTCACAGGCTTTTCTATGGAAACGTGCTGCAGAAGCTGTGAATTCCTTTACGCATGATGCAGAATTTAGCCATTTGATCATCAGCGCAGGTTCTGGTGGAAAATAGAGATTCCCAAAAATATATCACAGACTTACCAATGCTGGCTGCAGAGGTTCTACCATTCCTTAAAAAAATAAAATAAATAAATAGATAGATAGATAGATAAATAAATAAATAAATAAAAATTCTTCAGAAATGAAGTGCTTTGGTTTGTGTCAGAGAAAACTTAGAGCTAACCCTGAATTATTAGATGTTTTTCACTTTTATTTTTACATTTGCTAGTAAATTATAGTTGCATCGCCCAGCTTCAGCTTCAGGACACTGAATTGCGGTGAAAGAAGTTGTAGAGTCATCTTCTTTGGAGATCTTTCAAACCTTCCTGACATGACCCTATGCCACGTGCTCTGGGTATCCCTGCTGGGGCAGAGGGGTTGGACCAGGTGATCTCTAGAGGTCCCTTCCAACCTCAACTTTTTCGTAATTCCATGAATTAGAAGTTCACTTGGGCATATAAATCTACTCGCTGTCGTGGCATCTCTCTTCCTTGCACACTGCCTAAACAAGGACTACTTAACCTCTGCTTCAGGAGAGTCCCCTTCATTTCCTCAAAATCACACAAAATGCAGTGCTTCATAAATGACACTCAAGTATTCCTTAGGTCGCGCATGTATGATTTGTAAGTAACAGAAGGATTTACTGTGCCAAATAGACCTGTTTTTTCATGTAAAATCTCAGAAGACCTTAAGTAGCCCTCTCATCACAGAGCCACCATTTTCTTCATCTTGTTCTCCCTCCATTTGAATCTGTCCTGTTTTCTTTGATTTGCAGCCACAATCTCTCTTTTAATCTGTTCCCTGCTTCCTCCTGATGTTTCTTTGTCTTTTTACTCTCTTCTGGCATTACTTACTGTTTATTCTTTTTATTATTTTCATTAATTCTTCTCTCATGCTCATATATCTGCCTCCTATTTTCTTCTCTGCCTCATGGAATACTTTTGAAAACAAGTCTATTTTGAAAGAAATTTTTCCTTTACCAGGTGTGGTTCCTCAGTTTTGCTTTCTTATTACCTAGAGTAGTTACCCACAATAGGTCTTCTTGAGGCAGTATGCTTTTACATGAAGACAGGCTCAGTGTAGGAGACATGGAAAGACATTTAAGAAATACATCCACATTTTATTTTTTAGGAAAAAGAACAGAGGCCTTATTGTAGTACATGCTAGCAAATAAAATCTAGAGGATCCAGAGAGTCTCACATCGAGAGGCTCATGCAAAGGCATCATGCTTCTCCAACAACTCTGCCTTGTATGTTTGCATGGTGTTGTGTTTCAGACAGAAGACTTGGTCCTGCTCAGGTCTCTTCTTGGGAAAACTGGGGAAGATCAATTAAAAAGCCAAAAATGGCAAAGCAGTGAGGCCTCTGTGATACCTCTTACATTAAAAAAAAAAAAANAAAAGAAAAAAAGAAAAAGAAAAGAAAAAAAAGAAAAAAAAAAGCTATTAAAATTAGATGAACCACCACAAATTTCAGTGGCTTAAGAGAAAAGACATCCTGTGTTTAGGACCTGATTGGAGGGCTCAGATTGGTGTAAACTGGTAGATTACCCTTAAAATCAACAAATGCTTATCTGGATTCTATGAGGAGTCATCTTAGATGCTCCCAGCTTCTCCAGAGAGACTCAGGAAGAAACCTTTGAACATGCAAAATTCTTTAAAGGTTAATATATTTGGGGTGTTTGTTTTTGTGGAAGTTTTCATTTTTCTCCCTGTGAAAGGGAAGAACAAAAACATGCAAATGAGAATTCAGGTTAAATATGCCTTGTCATTTTTAATATAGGCAACTGTTCAATATATTCCAGAGCTGGGACTTGGGGGGATCAGATGAAGAGAAGATCTGAACCTTTGGAAAGTAGTCAGTGTTCCCCAAATGACATGAGTAAAACATTCTTTACAATTTAAGAGCTTGTCTTCAAATATGATCCTATATGATACTCCCCAAATTCAAACTGCACTGGGGTGAATGTGGAAGTTAAATGGTAAAAAGAGAACTGGTTAAAAGGAAAAAAAACAAGTGAGGAAAGTAGAGAATTCCTGCAGTCTACTGAAAAAAAAAAGTCATTAGCAGTGTAATTGAAAGGATGACCATAGCCTGATGTAACTAGTGTCTATTGGTGCCTGGGTTGTGGTCTTTTTGTAGGCTGGTAGGTCTTCAGCACTTTTTGAAAAGCAGGCCTCTCTTGCCTGAGACACTCAAAAGACTGGAAATCCTAGTGTGCCCCGCAGTGCACACAAAGCAAAATCCTACTTACTGCCCTGCTTCTTTCAGTCTGATGGCTTGATGCGTATATTCCAGAAAAGAATAGCTTTAGTGACACATTCCTGAAAATCAAAGATTAAAAACCTAAACACAGTGAATATCGCCCCAAGTCCTGAGCTCTGCCTGCTTAACCAAAGTCCTGAAAATGTATGTGTTCAAACAAAGAGTGATTTCTACATTTAGCTCTAATTCTTGCAAAGGGATGAATCACCTTGTGAAAAGTGGAGCCTCACCCTCCACCCCCTCTTTCCAAGTGGATATCAGACTTGAAGGAAACCCTTCCGGTGGACCAGACCTGCTCTTTAAACTTGTGGACTTTGAGTGTGTCTGGAGCTCTTTCAATACCCTGCAAGAATAACTTTACCAGGACAATACTCAAGAATAGATAGAACCATGAGTTGAGTTTCAGTCTGACCCTTACCTGGACCAATTACTAAAGAAATGTGGACTACATATTATACCTTTTGAAAGATCTGTACTCACTGAATCTCAGGACACCCTCTTGTTTGTTATTAGATGAAGAGCTCTGAATATTTGTAATTTTCTGTGCTGTGTTGCCTTGCATTGTATTTTTTTCCTTACAAAATAAAGTGAATTATTTATTAAAAGTTCTACTTGGATGAAATTTAAGAGTTCACCTGCTCTAGATGCTTATTCTTACCCTGAAATCTCTGTGCTGGTGTTGCAATGCTGCGTCTGCTTCTCAACAAACCAGTTCTTATAACAACGACGGATGGGAATAATGAATAAGAGCAGATGAACTCTTAAAAAGCAAAAGTCCTCATTTCAAGCAAAAATCCCTAACAAGTGGATTCCTTTCTCTAGCGTCTTCTGAAAGTCTTTGAGGTTCTCCTTTAGCCCCTCATTTGAACTGATGACTAACTTACTCCATAAGTAGTCCTTGTTTGTATGGTCAATTGTAGAGTTATACTGCATGATGAAGAGTGGTGAAATCTGGCCCGGATGGGAAATGGATGGGAAACACACAGTTTTTGTGGGCAGGTTAGCAGCTACTGGCCGTGGTAATCTAGCTCTTTTGCATGACAAAGTGGGTCATGAGGGGCTTGTACTTTATGTGGCAATCCAGTCCTACTCTACACGATGTTCGACAAACTGGTCCATAGTGTATTAGTAGTTCTGTTTGTAAATAAAATGTTTTAAATATATTTCTTACAACGTGAAGACCCTGAATTTAACTCTTTCAAATGAAGGAGCTCACAATTAAGGGGATACTTTTTTGTCCTTCATAATTGCAGCTGGGTTTCATGACAGGCTGTGCCATTGGAGCAATGTGCTTGAATCTGTATGTGGCCTGTGTGGAATGAACTGACACCAATTGCACCTTTATTTCTTTGTCTTCTTGGTCAGCTTAGGTCAACTCCTTACCACTGCATTAGCATGTGAATCAAATTGCTGCTAAGTTCTGTTTTCAACCAAGAGGATTCAGTCTTCCAAAAACAAAAACAAAAACAAAACAAAACAAAACAAAAAAAAAAAAAAAAGGAGAGACAAAAAAGACTAGATCCCCTGGTGAGCACCTAATGAATTCAAAAGAGAATTGCATTTTTCTTCTCTCTCTTGCTTTCTTGCTTTCTCTTTCAAATCAATATGGCACTCGCTCAAGGATATTGAGTTATGGTAAATACTGTAAGGGAAGAAAAGCTCTGTAGCAAGTATCCAGAAAATCTGGAGTGGTGCTTGGATCAGGAAGCCTGCTGTTGCCTTAGTGCTTCAGGGACTTTTTCTTTCCTAGATTTATTGAGTCGCCTACAAAACATAAACACATTTCTGCCTTGCTAATAGTTTTGGACAGATTTTACTGCATAACATGTAAGAGGAGAGGAAGAATATCAGAGAAACCATACTTGTATGAATTACTTGTTACTGGATTTTCAAAAGAGCTCAGCTTGCACTTTTGATACCTGGAAAAACAGATGAATTTTCAAAAACTGCCAACTGAGCAGCATTCAGCAGGGGCAAAATGGATGTTGGCTCTTTTAAAAATTTGGTGATTTTTTGTTTTGTTTTTGATCTTTTAGTGTGAACTTCCAACACTGTTGCGTACATGAAATAAATTGTATGTAGCAATAGAATTACTACATTTCCCTTTGTTCTTAAGATTACTTGCCAAACTAGTTTCACCATTAATTGAAGGCAGAAATACAAACCCAAAAGAACTTAGACCCCTTTGCAGAACTGCATCCCTTTGCAGATGCTGCAGCCTGTTCTTCTGGATAAGGAGTGTGCTGATGTGTCTGACTTCCGTTGCTCCATTCACAATATGTCGCAATTTCCTGCATGTGGAGAGATGCTTAATGGAAAAAGGGATGATAAGAAAATGAAATATTTAGCCTCAGGTAGAACATATGGTCTTTTGTAATCAAAAGGCTGAAAGCACGATAGTTCCATGGAGAACAGATCTTCTTTTGGCTTCAACCAGCGTATGTCTTAGTGCATCAACTCTCACTCTGAATTGCTTTTTATTCAAAGCAATGTTTTAAAAAGTTATATATGCAATTTTTGACTTGGATGACTTCTTGGATGTATTAACACAGGAACCTCTGTCCAGAGTGTTAAGGTGCTGAGAGTGACACATCTCTGTATGTAGCTCCTGTGTGTTATTCAGAAGTATTTAGGCAGTCATTGCATGCATTGATCTGCAATCTCCAGAGTGTAACTGCTGAGCATTGTAGGCCAGGTTTGCCCAACATCTCAGATGGCATTCCAACTCCAGAGAAGCTGTGGGGTCTGGGAACCCCGAGGCTCCTGGAGGCAATGTGGTTTCCAAAAACCAGCCAAGTGTTTTAGGAGCTTAAATCCCCTTGACTTTCAGAAGGGAGTCTTCTTCTACATGACTGCTAAATTTCTGATAGCAGTCCCCGGGAGACTTAGCCCAGCAGCTGTGAGACTAATGCATGCATTGGTGAGACTTTACAGTCCTCTTCCGAAAACATCCTTTATTCACCTCGTATCAGAGGTAGAAGGCTAATAATTGTCCAGTGGAAGTCTTTGAAGAAAACGTCACACCCTCTAGGTCACTTGACAACTGCTCTAGCCAGCTCCACATCTTATGTGGGAAACATGAGCACACCTGCCTTTTCTTCCTTCCAAAGCTTTCTTTGATGTCTTGGTTATTTTTTTCCAGTCTTCAGAGAACTGAAGGAGCAGTGGGGTGTGAGCCATGCTCAAGGCCACAGCAGCTCAATTCTAATTAGGAGTGAGCCATAGGGTCCCTGTTGGCATCTCTTTGACTTTACCTCACCTGAAGAGAAAGGACACATGGATTTACGTTACTTCTCACTGCTTCTATCCAAGATAAATTATCAGATGTCTGTCTTAGGAGAGGAGGAAACTACAATGCATATTTTCTTATACATTTTTTTTTCTCCCGGAATATGGGCTTTCAAAAGTATATGAACCCAGGGACTGGATTCTTTTGTTTTTGGTCAGGCTTGTTTCCTTGGCCTATTTGATCTCTTCACTTCTCTGAGATGCCCACAGCCACTAAAAATGGGGATAATTACCCTCACATCCTTTGTAAAGTAAAAGCAAGGTATTAACATCATTGGTTTGCAGTGCTTGGGTGTTGTTAGTAGTGAGGTTGTCCCAAGCTGGACCATAGAAACAACATGTGCTTTCTCCACACAGGGACTTGAGGCGCCTCGGAGTGACACTTGTTGGTCACCAGAAGAAGATAATGAGCAGCCTCCAAGAGCTGAAGGTCCAGCTGGTGAACGGGATGGTGCCCTTGTAACTTGCTTTTGAAGTCACTTCCTCAAGTGATTGGTCCTGCACTTTGTATACTAGCCTGGAGATTTATTTTAACTAAAAAAACATAAGGGAAATTCAGTGATTTCTGTAACTGAAGGACATTGGCCTGTGCCATGTCATTTATAAAGCAGTGTTTGACTCAAACTTTCCTTTTCTTCCTATTTGTGTCCACATTTTCATGAAGTAAGTGTAACGTGCATGGAATATGGAAATGGACCTACTGTACACGAAGTTAACCAGTTTCTTATGCTTCAGCAGCAACAACGCCAAGCCTTCCCACCACATGTTGTCTGTACTTGGGATATATATATAGCACCTTTATATACTGAATTATGGCAGCACATGGTAGTACTTCCAAGGACTTACTTGAATGGAGAAGTTTTGTAGCCTTTTATGGGCTCACAAAAGCTGCAGTTTACTGAAGTTTACTTCAAAGTCTTAAATGTCTACGGAAGTGTATTGAAGAGCAATATGATTAGATTATTTCTTGATAGATATTTTGTTTTGTAAATTTAAAAGATGCTGTTACACAGCGTTAAGTTATAGAGACTAATGTTAAACTTGTTGCTTGCTCAATGGCAAATACAATACAGGGTGTATATTTTTTTCTCTCTATGTTGCAAGGTCCATTTTAGTTTGCTCTTCTGTGAGGATGCTACATGAAGATGTATATACTGTACAGTTTGCTACACATCAGGTACAAGTTTTTTTTTTCACATTGTTTCTTTTTGTTCCCTTTCCCTCCTTGTTTCATTTCCATTTGGTGTTGCCGCAATGCTTTGTATTCTTGCTGTTGTTTGGTTTTAGCACCATATAAACCTTTCGGGAGTTTACCTCATTACATATATGAGGTAGAAAGCGTGTGTTTAAATAAAAGACGTTAAACTCCCCCGCCCCATCCACAATGGCAGCATTGGGAAGAAGTAAACTGAGATTAAATCCCCCAGAGCGCGCTGGCTCCAGGGGTAATGTGGTACCTTAATATGCCAGCCTTGCCAGCAAGGTACCAGTGGGAACCAGACCTTGCTGAAAGCAGCCACCCACTGTCCTCTCACTGTTATCCCAGGCACCCACCATCTTCTCCCCATCCTGGGCTTGGGGGAGCTCATGCACAAGGGTGGCAGTCCCTCCCCTGCCTGGTCCCACAATGGATTCCTCCACCACAAGGAAAGCTAGACACCTTCAGCGCAAAGAACCGATGCCCAAATGGAAATGCAGGCTTCTACAGAGCTTGGTTTTTTGTACATGGAAGAGAAAAGCCCAATCACAGCTGGAAACAATTTCATTCTTCTTTCACTATCAATGGGATTAATGTGAGCAGTTAATACAATATTCATAGGTTGAATTTGGGTTTTTTTTTTTTTTGTTTGTTTGTTTGTTTGCTTGTTTTTTTTAAGGCTTTGGTAAAGCCTTAAAATCTTTGATAAAGATAAGGATTAAAAAGTCGCTCCATTTGTGGCAAGTATTTACTGTTATTCTAGATACTGCTTCTTCAGGAGTACTGGGTAGCTTTTGTCCTCACTGGTAAAATGGGCATGTTGTGATACTGTGTGCCCCTCAGTCTTGCTGCTCTGCAAAGTAGAGCCAGAGCAGTGCTGCCAGCAGCCCAAGGAACTATTTCCCACCAATCTTCTCCAAAGCACAGCCTCAGTGCCACTTCAGCTGCTTTTAAACAGCTTCAACAACTTTTTAAATAGCTTCTTCAGTTCCTTCAAAGACCTTGGATAAGAATTGATACAAATGCTGGTTTCTAAAGAAGAGGGATGGAAAGGGCCTAAAAGGAGTTCTGTTTTCTTTCTTTCTTTCTTTCTTTCTTTCTTTCTTTCTTTCTTTCTTTCTTTCTTTCTTTCTTTCTTTCTTTCTTTCTTTCTTTCTTTCTTTCTTT